>NW_028151623.1:27500-32500 GCF_964638095.1 Poromitra crassiceps | reverse complement strand
AGGGACATTTGCTATGAATGGATTAATTTCACTGACTCCCATAGATATGAGCTGCGGTCTGATGAGAGGTTTGCTATGTAGATATGATCTGAGGTCTGATGAGAGGTTTGGTATGTAGATATGAGCTGAGGTCTGATGAGGTTTGGTATGTAGATATGATCTGAGGTCTGATGAGAGGTTTGGTATGTAGATATGAGCTGAGGTCTGATGAGGTTTGGTATGTAGATATGAGCTGAGGTCTGATGAGAGGTTTGGTATGTAGATATGAGCTGAGGTCTGATGAGGTTTGGTATGTAGATATGAGCTGAGGTCTGATGAGAGGTTTGGTATGTAGATATGAGCTGAGGTCTGATGAGGTTTGGTATGTAGATATGAGCTGAGGTCTGATGAGAGGTTTGGTATGTAGATATGAGCTGCGGTCTGATGAGAGGTTTGCTATGTAGATATGATCTGAGGTCTGATGAGAGGTTTGGTATGTAGATATGAGCTGAGGTCTGATGAGAGGTTTGCTATGTAGATATGATCTGAGGTCAGATGAGAGGTTTGTTATGTAGATATGAGCTGAGGTCTGATGAGGTTTGGTATGTAGATATGAGCTGAGGTCTGAGGTTTGGTATGTAGATATGAGCTGAGGTCTGAGGTTTGGTATGTAGATATGAGCTGAGGTCTGAGGTTTGGTATGTAGATATGAGCTGAGGTCTGATGAGAGGTTTGGTATGTAGATATGAGCTGAGGTCTGATGAGAGGTTTGGTATGTAGATATGATCTGAGGTCTGATGAGAGGTTTGGTATGTAGATATGAGCTGAGGTCTGATGAGGTTTGGTATGTAGTATGATCTGAGGTCTGATGAGAGGTTTGGTATGTAGATATGAGCTGAGGTCTGATGAGAGGTTTGGTATGTAGATATGAGCTGAGGTCTGATTAGAGGTTTGGTATGTAGATATGATCTGAGGTCTGATGAGAGGTTTGGTATGTAGATATGGTCTGAGGTCTGATGAGGTTTGGTATGTAGATATGAGCTGCGGTCTGATGAGAGGTTTGGTATGTAGATATGATCTGAGGTCTGATGAGAGGTTTGGTATGTAGATATGAGCTGAGGTCTGATGAGGTTTGGTATCTAGATATGAGCTGAGGTCTGATGAGAGGTTTGGTATGTAGATATGATCTGAGGTCTGATGAGAGGTTTGGTATGTAGATATGAGCTGAGGTCTGATGAGGGGTTTGGTATGTAGATATGAGCCAGGGCTCGACATTAACGGCTGCCCGGTTGCCCCGGGCAACCAAAAAAAACATGGGGCAACCATTTCTCGGTCTTTGGTTGCCCCAGGGGCAACCACGATTTAACATGCAACAAAATATGTACAGCAGCAAACAGCAAAATATACACCAAATAAATGTTTTAATACTTGTTGTGAGTGACATATATGTGACATTTTATTGCTGTTACAATCGAAACGATGTTACTAATTACCAGTCGGAACCTACGTGATGCATGCTGCACGTGCGGTATGTTTAACGAGTACTGACTGGGACAGGTGGGGCTGCTCGCACACAATCACAGCGGCTGCAAGACGCAAGAATAACCTCGTCCGCCCGCGCAGCCCCGCACAGAAACAAAGGACGAGGAAATTGTCATTGAGGTGAAATACCCGTGCGTCTTTGAACGGGACGGAAAACGAATGCTATACTGCAAAGCATGTAGCCTACAACAAGCGCTTAGGTCTCATATGCTTCCCGCATCGGCGAGTGTCCACACGGAAAAGTGAGTTAAATCAGCAGACGCGCCCCTCCACAAGGCTGCTGTGCAGACGGTTTTCGCCTGGCTGTGCACACCCCGAATTGTGTAACTACGTGGACGCGGCTGGGCGGACAAAGTGGAGTTTTCAAGACTCCAGCTCACTTCCGCGAGCAGAAACCCACACACAGTGTATAAACGCTCCACACGTTTCCTCGTCAAGATTCAGTGTCTCTCATTTCCGTGCGACAGCCCAAACTTCAAGCATAATTCCAGCATAACGCTATACTGCAAAGCATGTAGCCTACAACAAGCCTACAACATACACCTCGATCAGGACATCCTTCAAAAACGTTTTACCACCGCGTATATGTGCTGAGAAATGATTTGCATCCCTGGCCTGTCAGCCTCTCATACTGGGTGAGAGAGAGAGGGATTGCAGGGCCGCTTCTGGGCCTTTTGGGGTCCTATGCAACATCAGAGTGGGGGCCCCAAACCACTGTCATCATAGTATCCCTGAATGAACATGAGGAGGGCAGGCCCGGCGTTAGGGGCGGGCCTGACCGGGCCGGGCCTGACCGGGCCGGGCCCCCCCATTTAACAAACTGGCCCCCCCCATTAAATTTTTTTTTTTTTTTTTTTGCTAAAAACGTTTTTCCGTTTTTCTGTTTTAAAGTTTAACATGGAATCTGGCTGTCATTAGGCATTGATTAACTCAATGCTATTGCTAACTGTTACTTTGAACATCCATTTGCAATGATTCTGGCTGGATATTAACTATTGTAAATTTGTCACAATGAATGCAATTTGTGCACAATGTGTAAATACACTTAATATTGATTGTTTAGGCCTAATTATTTGTAAAGTCACAACACATTAGAGATGTGTGTAGTTCTTCACAGATTTAGCCTCTTCATTTTGCTCTCAAATGCACCAGGTTGACGAATTTTACTTTAAAATGTACAAAATCTTCTTCCGGGGGAGAATCCCCCCGGATGCCCCTTGGGTAGCTTGGCCCCCCCAAGCTAGGGGCAGGCCCCCTCTGTAACTTGGGTCTGGAGCCGGGCCTGGAGGAGGGTAGGCTACTTAATTATCAATAACGCTTTTAATTAATAAATTAAGCACAATATGAACAATAACTGTTGAAAAATATATGAAAATGAAAGTTCACAAATATTAGTTAAATCATTTTAGTGCAAATGCATTATAAAAACAAAAAATAAGATTTGTTTAGAAAACGAAATGACACAAATTTATTATTATTATTATTATCATTATTACTACTACTACACCCGGTGCGCACACTGAATAGGCCTATTATACTATACTATAGATTATTATACTTACTTTTCTGTCACATCGTCATTATTAAGCCGGCTTATGACTGCATAGTATCTTAATTACCGTAAATTCCGGACTATAAGCCGCGGCTTTTTTCCCGTTTTTTGGCCTTTTTTGCCCCCTGCGGCTTATATAACGGTGCGTCTTATCTATGGATTTTTTCCAAAAAAAAAAAAAAATCTCTCTTTTTTAGCACTCTTTCTAACTATAATTCCACTTCTGTTTTAATTTCCTCTCTTGCCCTCTTTTAACAACATAACATAACATAACATAACACAACACAGGTAAGCAGAAAGAAAAAGACGAAGCAATCACGCCATGAATGAGGAAATGACTCACCTGCTGGAGGCTGGAGATACACGCTTGGGCTAAACTTTTACTCCGTGAAACACTATCGATTAAGTCCGACATCGCTCAGAGGTTTTGAGCAGCTTGAAAACAAGTTTGAAAACGTGCAGAAGTCCATCCACTCACTCACTAAAGAAACTAAGGCAACCGTGAACAGAGTTTATAATGCGGAAAAGCGCATCCGCGCACTGGAGGACAAAAACAACACAGTGAGTCCGAAAATGGATAAAATGCAAAATCGAAACCCTGCACACGCAGGTTGATGACTTAATCAGCAGGAGTAAAAGAAATAACATTCGCCTGATCAATGTAAAAGAGGAGCTGAGATCGGTGACATGGACGCTTTCGTGGCAAAATCCTGTGTTACATCCTGGACCTGAAGGAAGGCGAGAAACCACCAGAGGTGGACAGGGCACACCGGGCGCCTCGGCCACGTCCAGACCCCGGCCTGCCACCGAGGGCCATCTTCATCTGCCTACTCCGCTGGCCCGACCGTCAACTCATCCTCCAGGCTGCGGGGAAGAAGCCCTGTCCGGCAGGACCTCTCCGCGTTGGTGCAACAGAAACGCGCAACATACAACAGCATCATCGAGTCAATGGATATCGCTTTGGCGTACTGTACCCAGCGAGACTCGTCATAACCAGACCGGACTATCTTTAGCACTCTTTCTAACTATAAATCCACTTCTGTTTTAATTTCCTCTCTTGCCCTCTTTTCACCACACCGCGGACACTGTGTGCCCAGCGGCGGAACAAGAGCTCAAAGTGAAACTGCCGAATATCTTTTGAGTTGGACTGGTCAATAGTACTGTGAGTAACTAAAATAAAAAAATAAAAAACGGAATTCTCTCTTCTTTAGCACTCTTTCTAACTATAAATCCACTTCTGTTTTAATTTCCTCTCTTGCCCTCTTTTCACCACACCGCGGACACTGTGTGCACTGTAAAAAAAACAAAAAATACCACAATGTGTGATTTTGTCTGGGGATTAGTGACCTGACTTTTGTTTTGTTGAAATGTTAATAAATGGGAGCAATCCCCTCTGTGCACGAAGCCTTACATATGGTAATTAAACATCAAAACACCCGCGGCTTATAGACCGGTGCGGCTTATAGAAGAAAAAAATAGTCACCTTTGAAGGTGCGGCTTATAGACCGGTGCGTCTTATAGTCCGGAATTTACGGTACTCAAAATATAAAGCGACTAAAATTGGGCAACCATATTTTTATTCGGGCAACCAAAAGCTCTTGCCAGGTTGCCCCTCCGGCAACCACTTTTAAAAGTTAACGTCGAGCCCTGTGAGCTGAGGTCTGATGAGGTTTGGTATGTAGATATGAGCTGAGGTCTGATGAGAGGTTTGGTATGTAGATATGAGCTGAGGTCTGATGAGAGGTTTGGTATGTTGATATGAGCTGAGGTCTGATGAGGTTTGGTATGTAGATATGAGCTGAGGTCTGATGAGAGGTTTGGTATGTAGATATGAGCTGAGGTCTGATGAGGTTTGGTATGTTGATATGAGCTGAGGTCTGATGAGAAGTTTGGTATGTAGATATGAGCTGAGGTCTGATGAGGTTTG
>NW_028151623.1:7500-17500 GCF_964638095.1 Poromitra crassiceps | reverse complement strand
GAGTTCTGCTCCTACACTGTTCTCATGTGTTCTCACATGAGTTCTGCTCCTACACTGTTCTCATGTGTTCTCACATGAGTTCTACTCCTACACTGTTCTCATGTGTTCTCACATGAGTTCTGCTCCTACACTGTTCTCATGTGTTCTCACATGAGTTCTACTCCTACACTGTTCTCATGTGTTCTCACATGAGTTCTGCTCCTACACTGTTCTCATGTGTTCTCACATGAGTTCTGCTCCTACACTGTTCTCATGTGTTCTCACATGAGTTCTGCTCCTACACTGTTCTCATGTGTTCTCACAAGAGTTCTGCTCCTACACTGTTCTCATGTGTTCTCACAGGAGTTCTGCTCCTACACTGTTCTCATGTGTTCTCACATGAGTTCTGCTCCTACACTGTTCTCATGTGTTCTCACATGAGTTCTGCTCCTACACTGTTCTCATGTGTTCTCACAAGAGTTCTGCTCCTACACTGTTCTCATGTGTTCTCACAGGAGTTCTGCTCCTCCACTGTTCTCATGTGTTCTCACATGAGTTCTGCTCCTCCACTGTTCTCATGTGTTCTCACATGAGTTCTGCTCCTACACTGTTCTCATGTGTTCTCACATGAGTTCTACTCCTACACTGTTCTCATGTGTTCTCACATGAGTTCTGCTCCTACACTGTTCTCATGTGTTCTCACATGAGTTCTGCTCCTACACTGTTCTCATGTGTTCTCACATGAGTTCTACTCCTACACTGTTCTCATGTGTTCTCACATGAGTTCTACTCCTACACTGTTCTCATGTGTTCTCACATGAGTTCTGCTCCTACACTGTTCTCATGTGTTCTCACAAGAGTTCTACTCCTCCACTGTTCTCATGTGTTCTCACAAGAGTTCTGCTCCTACACTGTTCTCATGTGTTCTCACAAGAGTTCTGCTCCTACACTGTTCTCATGTGTTCTCACAAGAGTTCTGCTCCTACACTGTTCTCATGTGTTCTCACATGAGTTCTGCTCCTCCACTGTTCTCATGTGTTCTCACATGAGTTCTGCTCCTACACTGTTCTCATGTGTTCTCACATGAGTTCTACTCCTACACTGTTCTCATGTGTTCTCACATGAGTTCTGCTCCTACACTGTTCTCATGTGTTCTCACATGAGTTCTGCTCCTACACTGTTCTCATGTGTTCTCACAGGAGTTCTGCTCCTACACTGTTCTCATGTGTTCTCACATGAGTTCTGCTCCTACACTGTTCTCATGTGTTCTCACATGAGTTCTGCTCCTACACTGTTCTCATGTGTTCTCACATGAGTTCTGCTCCTACACTGTTCTCATGTGTTCTCACATGAGTTCTGCTCCTCCACTGTTCTCATGTGTTCTCACATGAGTTCTACTCCTACACTGTTCTCATGTGTTCTCACATGAGTTCTGCTCCTACACTGTTCTCATGTGTTCTCACATGAGTTCTACTCCTACACTGTTCTCATGTGTTCTCACATGAGTTCTGCTCCTACACTGTTCTCATGTGTTCTCACATGAGTTCTGCTCCTACACTGTTCTCATGTGTTCTCACAGGAGTTCTGCTCCTCCACTGTTCTCATGTGTTCTCACATGAGTTCTGCTCCTCCACTGTTCTCATGTGTTCTCACATGAGTTCTGCTCCTCCACTGTTCTCATGTGTTCTCACATGAGTTCTGCTCCTCCACTGTTCTCATGTGTTCTCACAGGAGTTCTGTTCCTACACTGTTCTCATGTGTTCTCACAGGAGTTCTGTTCCTACACTGTTCTCATGTGTTCTCACATGAGTTCTGCTCCTACACTGTTCTCATGTGTTCTCACATGAGTTCTGCTCCTACACTGTTCTCATGTGTTCTCACATGAGTTCTGCTCCTCCACTGTTCTCATGTGTTCTCACATGAGTTCTGTTCCTACACTGTTCTCATGTGTTCTCACAGGAGTTCTGCTCCTACACTGTTCTCATGTGTTCTCACATGAGTTCTACTCCTACACTGTTCTCATGTGTTCTCACATGAGTTCTGCTCCTCCACTGTTCTCATGTGTTCTCACATGAGTTCTGCTCCTCCACTGTTCTCATGTGTTCTCACATGAGTTCTACTCCTCCACTGTTCTCATGTGTTCTCACAAGAGTTCTACTCCTCCACTGTTCTCATGTGTTCTCACATGAGTTCTACTCCTCCACTGTTCTCATGTGTTCTCACATGAGTTCTGCTCCTACACTGTTCTCATGTGTTCTCACATGAGTTCTGCTCCTCCACTGTTCTCATGTGTTCTCACAGGAGTTCTGCTCCTCCACTGTTCTCATGTGTTCTCACATGAGGTCTGCTCCTACACTGTTCTCATGTGTTCTCACATGAGTTCTGCTCCTACACTGTTCTCATGTGTTCTCACATGAGTTCTGCTCCTCCACTGTTCTCATGTGTTCTCACATGAGTTCTGCTCCTACACTGTTCTCATGTGTTCTCACAAGAGTTCTGCTCCTCCACTGTTCTCATGTGTTCTCACATGAGTTCTGCTCCTACACTGTTCTCATGTGTTCTCACATGAGTTCTGCTCCTCCACTGTTCTCATGTGTTCTCACATGAGTTCTGCTCCTACCCTGTTCTCATGTGTTCTCACAGGAGTTCTGCTCCTACACTGTTCTCATGTGTTCTCACAGGAGTTCTGCTCCTACACTGTTCTCATGTGTTCTCACATGAGTTCTGCTCCTACACTGTTCTCATGTGTTCTCACAGGAGTTCTGCTCCTACACTGTTCTCATGTGTTCTCACATGAGTTCTACTCCTACACTGTTCTCATGTGTTCTCACATGGGTTCTGCTCCTACACTGTTCTCATGTGTTCTCACAGGAGTTCTGCTCCTACACTGTTCTCATGTGTTCTCACATGAGTTCTACTCCTACACTGTTCTCATGTGTTCTCACATGAGTTCTACTCCTACACTGTTCTCATGTGTTCTCACATGAGTTCTACTCCTACACTGTTCTCATGTGTTCTCACATGAGTTCTACTCCTACACTGTTCTCATGTGTCCTCACATGAGTTCTACTCCTACACTGTTCTCATGTGTTCTCACATGAGTTCTACTCCTACACTGTTCTCATGTGTTCTCACATGAGTTCTACTCCTACACTGTTCTCATGTGTTCTCACATGAGTTCTACTCCTACACTGTTCTCATGTGTTCTCACATGAGTTCTACTCCTACACTGTTCTCATGTGTTCTCACAGGAGTTCTGCTCCTACACTGTTCTCATGTGTTCTCACAAGAGTTCTACTCCTCCACTGTTCTCATGTGTTCTCACATGAGTTCTGCTCCTACACTGTTCTCATGTGTTCTCACATGAGTTCTACTCCTACACTGTTCTCATGTGTTCTCACATGAGTTCTACTCCTACACTGTTCTCATGTGTTCTCACATGAGTTCTGCTCCTAAACTGTTCTCATGTGTTCTCACAGGAGTTCTACTCCTACACTGTTCTCATGTGTTCTCACATGAGTTCTGCTCCTACACTGTTCTCATGTGTTCTCACATGAGTTCTACTCCTACACTGTTCTCATGTGTTCTCACATGAGTTCTACTCCTACACTGTTCTTATGTGTTCTCACATGAGTTCTACTCCTACACTGTTCTCATGTGTTCTCACATGAGTTCTACTCCTACACTGTTCTCATGTGTTCTCACATGAGTTCTACTCCTACACTGTTCTTATGTGTTCTCACATGAGTTCTACTCCTACACTGTTCTCATGTGTTCTCACATGAGTTCTACTCCTACACTGTTCTCATGTGTTCTCACAGGAGTTCTGCTCCTCTGATAGAATACACAGTGTCACATCACCCCTCTCCTCAGAATAGAAACCTAGTGTTAATTGCAGTTTAAGTGGTGTGCAGTAAGTAACAGCACACCTATGCTGGTGAGGGGTGTGTGTATGTGAGAGAGAGAGACACACACACACACACACACACACACACACACACACACACAGAGAGAGAGAGAGTGTTGGTCTGTATATACTGTAGGAATGCTCACCTTTGGACTGAAGGGTGTGGTTTTGTGTGTGGAGTGTGTGTGTTTGATTTGCAACAAATTGTGTGTGGGGAAGCTTGTGCTGTCTAGAGGTCTGCATATGAATTTGAATGTATTTGCCCAAATTAAATTCTGCAGTCAGCTATAGGCTGTCAGCTATAGGCCACTGCTGTCAAATCTGTTCCACACTGAAGTGATGAATTAGAATGGTAAGGCCAAATCCAAAAGCTAAATCAGCTACTAACAATCTTCCTTGCATTTATGGGCCCATTGTTTTGTTTGGTGGCGTGTTTCTCTTCCTAATGGATACGTGGCTAAAAGATAGATGACATGACATGACATGACATGACATGACATGGCATGACATGACATGGCATGACATGACATGACATGGAGATGTTTCCAGCAGCTATATAGCCTACAATGAAGTTTGCTCTCAGAAAATGTTTCAACGATCCAAAACAAATCAATAGGACATTCATGCAAGAGGAGCAGAAAGGAGACCCAGAATGCATTGCAGCCACAGACCCAGAATGCATTGCAGCCACAGACCCAGAATGCATTGCAGCCACAGCTCGCATCTTTGCCCATCTGTCGCCATTGTCTGAAACACAACGGCATCTTTAACAGATTTTTTCTCATAGCAAAGCACCAACTGTCTGAGGCAGACTAGATGAGACAGACTAGATGAGACAGACTAGATGAGACAGACTAGATGAGACAGACTAGATGAGGCAGACTAGATGAGACAGACTAGATGAAACAGACTAGATGAGACAGACTAGATGAGACAGACTAGATGAGACAGACTA
This sequence comes from Poromitra crassiceps, assembly GCF_964638095.1. Classification (NCBI taxonomy): domain Eukaryota; kingdom Metazoa; phylum Chordata; class Actinopteri; order Beryciformes; family Melamphaidae; genus Poromitra; species Poromitra crassiceps. Next base: position 12,659 of record NW_028151623.1, on the reverse strand, counting down.
GATGAGACAGACTAGATGAGACAGACTAGATGAGACAGACTAGATGAGACAGGTCGAGGGAGAGAGGGAACAACTAAACATGTAAATTGGAACACTTGATCACAAAACAACTCCTGCAATACATTGCACCTGAAGACGTTTGATGTCTTCACGTGTTTGGCCTGGACTAATAACAGATCTGAATAACACATGTATGTTTGGTCTGGACTAATAACAGATCTGAATAACACATGTATGTTTGGTCTGGACTAATAACAGGGAGGGATGTTCCTCCTACCTATTTTCCTCATTTTCATTCCTGCTTTTCCCCTCTTTGTGCCTCTCTGTTTAATTGGATAATCGCAATATCTGTAATTAACACGTTCCATTTCCAATGACATCACAAGCTATTTGCATAGTAATGCATAATGGAAATAACGAAGGCGAGGGGGGGGGGGGGGGTTCTCCTGGCATCTTTGTAGATGCTTTGTTGTTGCATGCTAATTCCAATAATGAATCAACTGTTGGTAAACGAGCAGGCAGCCTAATTACTGAACATGGCTAAAGGGTAGAGGCATCAAGGGTTTCTCCATTTATTTACGTCTATTCCAGCCAACGCGCACACACACACACACACACACACACACACACACACACGCACGCACACACACGCGCGCGCGCTTTGATGGAAGGTCACTTCAGTGCCCTATGACACATGACAAGGAAAAAGATAGTGGTCAAGAGATAGGATAGATAAGAATGGTGTGACTGTGATTTGACAGTTTTTTTTAAAGACCGACATCGTTTCAGATTTTTTTTTAACTGAAGTGGACGATAACGGATATTACGTGGCGATATTCAGTATTTTAAATTTTTTAAATTGCTATGCAAAGAATAAACAAGAAAACCCTTAACAACCCGTAAGCCGCAGCAGCCGAGCTGTGGGCGAGGCCGCGCCATGCAGGGCGGGCGAGGCCGCTAGGAATCGAGCGCGCTGCCTAGTTAAATAAATAAGCCTATAACATTAATAAAATCATTCGCTTTTAAATAAAACATTGGATAAATAAAGTACAATTTTTTTTTATTTTTTTTTTATTATCTTTTTATTGTAGAATTATCAGGTCCATTATACATTTCACACATTGTATTCATTGTATCCGTCTTTCATCATGCACAACCATACACCAACATCCTACCCATTCCTTCCAATGTCAAGTCAGGTAATGATGTTGTTTTTTTTAGACATATGTGCTATCTGTTACGGACCATTAATCCCCAGTGCCCTATCCTGTGTCAATAACTGACATCAATAAACCACACTTTTATAGTGCTCGAACCCGAGCACTGAGGTGTGCCTTCATACTACTCTAACCCCTTATCTTGCTGGGGGGGAAGAAAGAAAAACAAGCATACAGACAGAAAAACAAACTATTACAATTTACACAAATGATGGTCTAATATTTATGATGTACATTATCCAGCTTTCCCATCTTTTCAGGAACTTGTCCTGTTGCAGTCTAATTGAAAAAGTAATTCTCTCCATTTTATATATTTCATAAATTATGTCAATCCATTCATCTACTGTTGGTCTGTCCGGTCTTAGCCACCTTCTAGACCATTTCTTATTATTGACAGAGCCTGCAGTGGGGTGTCTCTATCTAATATTAAAGCTCTCTGATTACAGCGAGAAGCCAGCCTCTGATAGACGGTGATAGACAGTTGGTTTGTCCAATCACCTGCCATTTTTTTTTTTTTTTTTAAAGTAAGGGCCTGCCCCTTTGAAACAGTTTCCAATGACAAAGGTCCCAGGTGGTTCTGTATAACAAACCCTCTGGCAGCCTCAGGTTAGTAAACCATGCTGTTGCCAGAAGCCATCTTGCTCAATCCCCGGATCCAATTCCAAATATTGTTGTCCCGATTACAAGTTGGGAGAATAGGGTCTAGGTTGAAAATAGTGAAGTTACCCTCTAACTCAGGGGTTCCCAACCTTTTTTGTGCCAAGGACCGGTAGATACATGGAAAAAAAGTTGCGGACCGGTTGTAAATTTTAATGGTTTTAGTTACATATATATTTACTCACCAGGTGGCGACAAAGGGTAAATAACAGCCTTTTGTGTTGTACTGTACTGTATGTATCCTACAGTATTTATGTTTTTGTTTCAACTACAAACATAAATAAACGTCAACTTGAAACTATGTTTCAACTACCACACACAGCCTATAATATTATAGCCTATGTTTATTAAAAAAAAGAAAATAAATTTGACCGGGTCGCCGCCCGGTACCAAATGCGCCCGGTGGTTGGGGGGGACCACTGCTCTAACTGGTTGTGAAGGCCCCATGTTGGGGAGCCCATTTAGCAGCTTCTTCAGCCCCTCACAGGCTCTTTGCTGACATTTCCCAAAGTCCAATTTGGTTTGGAGACACAGGCCATGCATGCTCATGTGGCATTTCCACACACAACATGCACACAAACACACACATACACACAAACACAGTGACATTTTGTTTAGACACACACTTGCGAGCACACACAGTATCGGGGTAATGCAGGCTATCATCTCAAGCAAGATAAGATGTTCCCTTCTAAGCATGTATACAAAGCCTCAGTGCCTCCAGCGCAGATCACTATAGATGTGGTGGCCATGGTAACCCACTGGGGGAAGTCACACCCCGTTTCTCCTCGCACTGGGTTTCCTGCCTGGAACCAGTTAACTCCTCCCCTGTGATCTGCTATTTACTGGATAGAATATTATGATACTAGATGATTAATAAAAATAAAAAAAAAGTTCTCCAAACCTCCTCATCTGTCCTGATGGTCGAGTTCCATCCAGCTGCTCTCAGTCCCACGTGTGGATATTATTATTTTCCCACGAGATGTGTGTGAATTGATTCAGGTGGGCGTTAGCGTCCTGCTAAGCCTTAGCAGGATGCTTAGCAGCTAAAGCAGTGATACTCAACTTGCGGCCCGGCGCCCCCTGTGTGGCCCGCGATGGAATTGCAAAAATTCCATCGCACATTACAGTGCACCTGAACGCAACATGCAAGATACCCGCTGAATAAGTGTCAAAATGTCCATGTCATTCTGGCCAATACTCCACTTCTGTTATAACATTTCAGTCTGGAATATGGAATATCTTTCAATAATCTATGATTTAGCTGCTAAATTGTCAAATACTGCCGTGTGCTCGCTACCCAGGCACTTATGTATGTACTTAACCTAACTAACTATCCGGTGTGCACAACATTGTCAGACTAAACTCTGGCTGAGAAACCTACAATCCGCTACAGAAAAATGTATATTGTTTGTTTATTAACTGGCCCCTGGCCTTCTATCATTTCACGAAAGTGGCCCCCGGGCAAAGCAAGTTGAGTATCCCTGAGCTAAAGGCTAACTGAGTCCATGCATTGCCCACCCATGCTGACTGCTGCTACTTCATAGTTAATAACGTTATAAACAATAAAACGACTTGTTGAATTCACTAAACACGTGTACCAAAAAAACAAAACAATAATCCATCAAAATTCCACATGATCGAGTTGATTCCTCAATGATCAATTATCGATTTTCGATTATTGATAAACATCCCTAGTAGTTACAGTATGGCACACTGTCAACTATCCTCACTGTCAGCTTTCATTTGCTGCATCTGCTGTTCACATTGATCTACTCATAGCTCTTCACACATTCTGTGAACCAACCAATCATAGCTCGTCACACATTCTGTGAACCAATCATCGTGCTTCTGCCAGAATTTAAACTGTTGCTCGGCTACCTTTGGCTGTCACTTCAGTACAGCTCTTATGCGCCCCACCTCCACCGCACCACCTTCTGCACGTTGATCATATCCAACTCCTTAGAGTGACGTCCATCTCCCAGGCCAAGTCCATCCTGCTCTTCAGAGGGAGATCCAACTTCAGGAATCAGGTTCCTGCAGAAGTCCACCTCTCTCCACCCTCAGTGTCTAGACTCCATCGGGGGAAAATGTATCATGCCACCCCATGAAGATAATTTCATGATAGGGTCTAATCACCAAGCCCATCTCCTTATCTTTCACTTAGTCTCTCCTCATTGAAATGGTTGTAGAACCATAATCAACCACACTCTTGAGAATCCTCTTGATTTGTTCAAATAAAAGCTAGTAAATCTGAATAAAGAAAAGTAGTTTTAATCATGCTGGTTTAATGAGAGCATGTTTCATCTCTTTACATTCTAAAAGAAAATCTACACAGCATCATTCTGCTGTGGTACAAATAACCTTTTTCTAGTACTGTATAGGATTATGTTTGTTACGTGTGTGTGTGTGTGTGTGTGTGTGTGTGTGTGTGTGTGTGTGTGTGTGTGTGTGTCAAACCCAAGATGAGAGAGAGAGAGAGAGAGTGAGAGAGTAAACATTTGTCAGTAATAATGTTTTCTTTATCAGTAAGCAAGCCCTGCATACATATGTATTTGCTGTTCGCTGAGTGGGAAACACCCAGAAGTTACTGCTGTTTGTTAAACGCAAAGTCAGCTGACTGGTGTCTCACTCCAGCATTGGCCAGAAACTTAAAAAACTAAGCTGTGGTGGTGGTGGTGGTGGTGGTGGTGGAGGACAATTATGTGACAATACCATGATTGGACATGCCAGAATTGGACACACCATTTTCACCGCTAATGGTTAACTGTAGGCAATTAAAGCGACTTTGGTAAAGGTGGTTAAAGTGATGGTTAAGGGGACTAAGATATCTTTGGTTAAGGTTGGGATTATGATGAAGTTGAGTCAACGGCTTCACTCACGATGGACATCTTGTTGGTATGAGTTGGGAGTTGGACATCTTGTTGGTATGAGTTGGGAGTTGGACATCTTGTTGGTATGAGTTGATGGACATCTTGTTGGTATGAGTTGATGGACATCTTGTTGGTATGAGTTGATGGACATCTTGTTGGTATGAGTTGATGGACATCTTGTTGGTATGAGTTGATGGACATCTTGTTGGTATGAGTTGATGGACATCTTGTTGGTATGAGTTGATGGACATCTTGTTGGTATGAGTTGATGGACATCTTGTTGGTATGAGTTGGGAGTTGGACATCTTGTTGGTATGAGTTGATGGACATCTTGTTGGTATGAGTTGATGGACATCTTGTTGGTATGAGTTGATGGACATCTTGTTGGTATGAGTTGATGGACATCTTGTTG
>NW_028151623.1:0-2500 GCF_964638095.1 Poromitra crassiceps | reverse complement strand
GGCAATTGTTCATGTTTCATATCTTTATGCTCCTGGTACGTTCTACTTGATGACGTTTTGCCAACAGTCAGAGGGTTGGGCTGGTTAACACGTGAGGATGTCAGTTAGAGAGTTGGGCTGGTTAACACATGAGGATGTCAGTTAGAGATAGGGCTGGTTAACACGTGAGGATGTCAGTTAGAGATAGGGCTGGTTAACATGTGAGGATGTCAGTTAGAGATAGGGCTGGTTAACACGTGAGGATGTCAGTTAGAGATAGGGCTGGTTAACACGTGAGGATGTCAGTTAGAGATAGGGCTGGTTAACATGTGAGGATGTCAGTTAGAGATAGGGCTGGTTAACACGTGAGGATGTCAGTTAGAGATAGGGCTGGTTAACATGTGAGGATGTCAGTTAGAGATAGGGCTGGTTAACACGTGAGGATGTCAGTTAGAGATAGGGCGGGTTAACATGTGAGGATGTCAGTTAGAGATAGGGCTGGTTAACACGTGAGGATGTCAGTTAGAGATAGGGCTGGTTAACACGTGAGGATGTCAGTTAGAGATAGGGCTGGTTAACATGTGAGGATGTCAGTTAGAGATAGGGCTGGTTAACATGTGAGGATGTCAGTTAGAGATAGGGCTGGTTAACACGTGAGGATGTCAGTTAGAGATAGGGCTGGTTAACACGTGAGGATGTCAGTTAGAGATAGGGCTGGTTAACACGTGAGGATGTCAGTTAGAGATAGGGCTGGTTAACACGTGAGGATGTCAGTTAGAGATAGGGCTGGTTAACACGTGAGGATGTCAGTTAGAGATAGGGCTGGTTAACATGTGAGGATGTCAGTTAGAGATAGGGCTGGTTAACACGTGAGGATGTCAGTTAGAGATAGGGCTGGTTAACATGTGAGGATGTCAGTTAGAGATAGGGCTGGTTAACACGTGAGGATGTCAGTTAGAGATAGGGCTGGTTAACATGTGAGGATGTCAGTTAGAGATAGGGCTGGTTAACATGTGAGGATGTCAGTTAGAGATAGGGCTGGTTAACACGTGAGGATGTCAGTTAGAGATAGGCTGGTTAACACGTGAGGATGTCAGTTAGAGATAGGGCTGGTTAACATGTGAGGATGTCAGTTAGAGATAGGGCTGGTTAACATGTGAGGATGTCAGTTAGAGATAGGGCTGGTTAACACGTGAGGATGTCAGTTAGAGATAGGGCTGGTTAACACGTGAGGATGTCAGTTAGAGATAGGGCTGGTTAACACGTGAGGATGTCAGTTAGAGATAGGGCTGGTTAACACGTGAGGATGTCAGTTAGAGATAGGGCTGGTTAACACGTGAGGATGTCAGTTAGAGATAGGGCTGGTTAACACGTGAGGATGTCAGTTAGAGATAGGGCTGGTTAACACGTGAGGATGTCAGTTAGAGATAGGGCTGGTTAACATGTGAGGATGTCAGTTAGAGATAGGGCTGGTTAACATGTGAGGATGTCAGTTAGAGATAGGGCTGGTTAACATGTGAGGATGTCAGTTAGAGATAGGGCTGGTTAACACGTGAGGATGTCAGTTAGAGATAGGGCTGGTTAACATGTGAGGATGTCAGTTAGAGATAGGGCTGGTTAACACGTGAGGATGTCAGTTAGAGATAGGGCTGGTTAACACGTGAGGATGTCAGTTAGAGATAGGTTTGGTTAACACGTGAGGATGTCAGTTAGAGATAGGGCTGGTTAACACGTGAGGATGTCAGTTAGAGATAGGGCTGGTTAACACGTGAGGATGTCAGTTAGAGATAGGGCTGGTTAACACGTGAGGATGTCAGTTAGAGATAGGGCTGGTTAACACGTGAGGATGTCAGTTAGAGATAGGGCTGGTTAACACGTGAGGATGTCAGTTAGAGATAGGGCTGGTTAACACGTGAGGATGTCAGTTAGAGATAGGGCTGGTTAACATGTGAGGATGTCAGTTAGAGATAGGGCTGGTTAACATGTGAGGATGTCAGTTAGAGATAGGGCTGGTTAACACGTGAGGATGTCAGTTAGAGATAGGGCTGGTTAACATGTGAGGATGTCAGTTAGAGATAGGGCTGGTTAACATGTGAGGATGTCAGTTAGAGATAGGGCTGGTTAACACGTGAGGATGTCAGTTAGAGATAGGGCTGGTTAACATGTGAGGATGTCAGTTAGAGATAGGGCTGGTTAACACGTGAGGATGTCAGTTAGAGATAGGGCTGGTTAACACGTGAGGATGTCAGTTAGAGATAGGGCTGGTTAACACGTGAGGATGTCAGTTAGAGATAGGGCTGGTTAACACGTGAGGATGTCAGTTAGAGATAGGGCTGGTTAACACGTGAGGATGTCAGTTAGAGATAGGGCTGGTTAACACGTGAGGATGTCAGTTAGAGATAGGGCTGGTTAACATGTGAGGATGTCAGTTAGAGATAGGGCTGGTTAACACGTGAGGATGTCAGTTAGAGATAGCGCTGGTTAACACGTGAGGATGTCAGTTAGAGATAGGGCTGGTTAA
>NW_028151624.1:0-67871 GCF_964638095.1 Poromitra crassiceps | reverse complement strand
CTAAGTGACGCACTTTCTCATACTATTAACCTCTCATAAAATTTTCTGAATAGAAAATAAATTACTTTAAATAAAAGTAAGTATGAAACAAAAAGAAATGGTTCAAAAATTCCATTCCCTCGACCTTTCGTGGTCTGTTCCAGTTTTGGGGTGCCACCCTGCAAGGTCGGACGCCTGCCATGCCGCCCCTTGCAAAACAAGTCCATGCATATCCCTGTGTGTGTTTTGACTGTGAGCCTGTGCCATGGGACAAATCCACCATGTGGTTGAGTCCCCCTTGCATCAGGTGAACAGTCAAAATCACACTCTACCATATTTTACATCCTGGCCTTTACTGGCCCTCAGCATGTTTATGCCTCCTTGGATCAATGTTTGAACACCTTTGAGTCACAGGATCCGTAAGTGTGTCACCCACAAGCACTCAGGTACACTTTCATGATATCAGGCCGGGTACATCGTGCCACTTCGGGGCAACAGGGTCTTAACCCACATGTAGTCCATCACTGCAACATGAAGCCCCCATTAATGCCCAGGAGTGACTCCTCGTATATCCTATGACCCCAGGGTCAAGACAGTGACAGCAATATTGGGCCTTCAAATTAAGGCATGCTTTTACAATTTGATTTCCTCCAGTCAATTGATCTATGTTGTATGTTCAAGGTCCCAATTAAATTTAGGGGTAGGCCAGGGTGACAATTTTCTTTAGGGATAAACTTGGTTCGGTTTAGGGCCTAGATCTAATTAAACGTGAATTGGAGGGGTTAAGGTGTGTATTTATAATAGGATGGGGTTAGTTAACTGCACAATAAGGTGATTGGTTAAGTTCAGGCACTAAAGGGCGTGGTTAGGTTATGGGTTAAGGGATAGGCGATGGTTATGTCTATACAAAATGCCTAGGTTAGGTTTAGGCGTATGTGTCTACATGCATAAGCAGTGTTATATTTAGGCTAAAGTACGGCTTCAAATTGCTCGATTTGGCTTGTCACTGCTATGACTGTTACACAAAGCACTAGGCTAGGCATCTGTTATGACATATATAAGCAGTGTTATATTGGGCTAAAGTATGGCCTTCAAAGTGCTCGACCAGGCTTAAGCACTGCTGTGGCTGTTCTGTTTACATTGTGTGCTTTAAAACAAGCTCAGCAACAAGAACAGTGTTTCTCATGTGATGCCTGCTTGGGTCAATGCCTGGACACCTCCGAATCACAGGACACACCAGTGTGCCACCCCCAAGCACCCAAGCACACTCCATGGTATCCAAACCATGAAGTCCCCTCCAATGCTCAGGAGGGACTCCTCGCGCACCCCGCGACCCCAGGGTCAAGACAGTGACACCAATACTGGGCCTTCAAACTGAGACTCCTGATTACATTCCTGGCCTTTCAAACTAGGTGTTAAGCCTTGTAACAGGGATATTAAATAAGGGGGCAAAACCAACTTAAATCGTAGGAGAGGTTTATAGTTCCATCTAGTGGTTGAGACAAGGCCTAACATGGCTTTTAAGTGTGTAAGTGGGAGCCAGGCAGGGCTTTTCTGCATGTCAGACATGTCCAATGTTATGCAGTTTAAAAATCAGCATCAAATTGTGGAGACCTGGTTCTGGCCTCCACAGCAAGGTCATACCATGACCTTTGCCAGACATGACTGTACTATGCAGTTAGTCAGCATCAAAGGCCTTGTTATGACCTTTAAGTGAGGGTCTTTGTTGCTTTTAAGTAGTTTAACAACTTTTTGTACACCAGGTTGGTGTTATAATTGCATCCACTGCATCTTCATCATAAAGCATTCAAGATTGGGTCCTGGGTGATAGAAAGCAGGGGCCTGGCCACTCGGCACAATGCCAGGATCTGGCCGGGTTAGGTTTGGGGGAAAAGTTGTGACCGAGTGTCAAAGGCCTCGGTCTATGGCACGCTCTCGATAACACTGCCCTGAGTGTCCCATCACCAGGTCCCTGCTCGCTATGCAACTCCCATGGACGGCTCTCTTGTTACTGAGATGAAGTGAAAAATGGCTTCCCTTAATACCATTTGAAAGACTGCGCATATTGCGGCTCGTGACTGTGGTGTACACCAAATAAGTCATGCCCTCTAAGAAACAAATTTTGGTTCTTATAGCCTAATTGTTTGGCTGTTTCTTAATTAAGGCCTCTAATACACCCTTATTGTGTATGTTGTTCTAATTTAAGTTAGGCTATGAGTACGCCACATCTGAGTAAATCTTTTGACTAGACAGACTGGTCTAGTTTGTTGGCCTCCTAGGGTGTGTCATGGTCAGTATGGATGTCCAGGAGGGTTTCATCACTGACAGACACTAATTGAGCAGCAGGCTTTTACCGGGCCTTGCTGTCTGTGGGAGTCTGGTTTCTCCCACATATTTCCAGTCTCTGGCTATGTGCTACAGAGCTGTTGTATTCAAACTGATCAGTTGACTCAGTTTATTGATCTCCTAGGGGCGTGTCATGGTCGATGTAGATGTCCAGAGGGCTTACATCTCTGACAAATGACACTGTGGCTATTGTACTATCTATCCTTTTTGGTCAGCTGGTTCTATGTATGTGTGGGGTGCCATGTTGTCCGCAGTTGTTACCCTATATGTTAATTCCATAGATTGATCAGTAGACTTATTTATTCAACGCTACTTAATGTGGAAAAAACCAGAATTCTCACAAATGATTTCTTATGGATGACTTTCAGGAGTTATATCATAGGAGAATGGCACCTCATTCATCATGTTACCCCTTCATTGGTCCCGCAGGACCTTCCAATTTTATTCCAAATTTACACACATTAAGATCCACATTAGTACTGTGGTTGCTTCTAGTGTTATTCTTGCCAAGGCTCACTAATGGGTGCCTGGCTATCATGGGAGGCCTTCTGCAGTGGATGTGGCACTGGGCATATATCTGGGCTTCTAGTATATACCCTGGGCGGGTGTGAAGCTACCCAGATCCAGGTGTTTAATAGATCTGTCTCTGATTTTAGACATGCCTGCCCAGGCAGTTTGATGCTGTTCCAATGACTGCTATTTTATTAAGACAGTCAGGCGTCTCTTCATAAAGACGTCTTGCCCTCTTCTAATAAAGCAGATGTTTGCCAAGTTGGTTTTTTCAAAATAGCTGTTCTACATGGAACGCTGGCGTACACCAGCTGTTCAACATGGCACGCCAATATTGAATCAGATGTTTCCCAAGTTGGTTTTTTCCAAAGTAGCTGTTCTACATGGCACGCTGGCGTTAACCAGCTGTTCATCATGGAGCGCTAACATTGAATGCTATTTGTTGCCGCAGTGTGTCTTCTTAGCCCTGACAAGGGCTTTTCCTCTGCTAATCCAGAGGAAAAATATGCTCTTTATCTTGGTCCGCGTGTCTTTCTTGAACGCGTCCAATAAGGAACTTAGGTCATAGAAAATCGTCAACTTAATCTGTAACACGACGCGTTTCGATCATCAAGGATCTCATCAGGTGTTATCAAGTTGACTGTGATCAAAAAATGTGACTTAGTGGGTCTTCAATGAGGCTTGAGTGAACAAAGAGCTTTTGCAGCGATGCGGTCTGTTCGGTTGTCTCCAGCACAGTGAGCTCTTCGCAGAGCGAGCCGCTTCACTGGCTGGAGGGGCGTGGTTAAGCTCCCACCCCAGAGAAAGTATTTTACTCTGGCACCTAAGTGACGCACTTTCTCATACTATTAACCTCTCATAAAATTTTCTGAATAGAAAATAAATTACTTTAAATAAAAGTAAGTATGAAACAAAAAGAAATGGTTCAAAAATTCCATTCCCTCGACCTTTCGTGGTCTGTTCCAGTTTTGGGGTGCCACCCTGCAAGGTCGGACGCCTGCCATGCCGCCCCTTGCAAAACAAGTCCATGCATATCCCTGTGTGTGTTTTGACTGTGAGCCTGTGCCATGGGACAAATCCACCATGTGGTTGAGTCCCCCTTGCATCAGGTGAACAGTCAAAATCACACTCTACCATATTTTACATCCTGGCCTTTACTGGCCCTCAGCATGTTTATGCCTCCTTGGATCAATGTTTGAACACCTTTGAGTCACAGGATCCGTAAGTGTGTCACCCACAAGCACTCAGGTACACTTTCATGATATCAGGCCGGGTACATCGTGCCACTTCGGGGCAACAGGGTCTTAACCCACATGTAGTCCATCACTGCAACCATGAAGCCCCCATTAATGCCCAGGAGTGACTCCTCGTATATCCTATGACCCCAGGGTCAAGACAGTGACAGCAATATTGGGCCTTCAAATTAAGGCATGCTTTTACAATTTGATTTCCTCCAGTCAATTGATCTATGTTGTATGTTCAAGGTCCCAATTAAATTTAGGGGTAGGCCAGGGTGACAATTTTCTTTAGGGATAAACTTGGTTCGGTTTAGGGCCTAGATCTAATTAAACGTGAATTGGAGGGGTTAAGGTGTGTATTTATAATAGGATGGGGTTAGTTAACTGCACAATAAGGTGATTGGTTAAGTTCAGGCACTAAAGGGCGTGGTTAGGTTATGGGTTAAGGGATAGGCGATGGTTATGTCTATACAAAATGCCTAGGTTAGGTTTAGGCGTATGTGTCTACATGCATAAGCAGTGTTATATTTAGGCTAAAGTACGGCCTTCAAATTGCTCGATTTGGCTTGTCACTGCTATGACTGTTACACAAAGCACTAGGCTAGGCATCTGTTATGACATATATAAGCAGTGTTATATTGGGCTAAAGTATGGCCTTCAAAGTGCTCGACCAGGCTTAAGCACTGCTGTGGCTGTTCTGTTTACATTGTGTGCTTTAAAACAAGCTCAGCAACAAGAACAGTGTTTCTCATGTGATGCCTGCTTGGGTCAATGCCTGGACACCTCCGAATCACAGGACACACCAGTGTGCCACCCCCAAGCACCCAAGCACACTCCCATGGTATCCAAACCATGAAGTCCCCTCCAATGCTCAGGAGGGACTCCTCGCGCACCCCGCGACCCCAGGGTCAAGACAGTGACACCAATACTGGGCCTTCAAACTGAGACTCCTGATTACATTCCTGGCCTTTCAAACTAGGTGTTAAGCCTTGTAACAGGGATATTAAATAAGGGGGCAAAACCAACTTAAATCGTAGGAGAGGTTTATAGTTCCATCTAGTGGTTGAGACAAGGCCTAACATGGCTTTTAAGTGTGTAAGTGGGAGCCAGGCAGGGCTTTTCTGCATGTCAGACATGTCCAATGTTATGCAGTTTAAAAATCAGCATCAAATTGTGGAGACCTGGTTCTGGCCTCCACAGCAAGGTCATACCATGACCTTTGCCAGACATGACTGTACTATGCAGTTAGTCAGCATCAAAGGCCTTGTTATGACCTTTAAGTGAGGGTCTTTGTTGCTTTTAAGTAGTTTAACAACTTTTTGTACACCAGGTTGGTGTTATAATTGCATCCACTGCATCTTCATCATAAAGCATTCAAGATTGGGTCCTGGGTGATAGAAAGCAGGGGCCTGGCCACTCGGCACAATGCCAGGATCTGGCCGGGTTAGGTTTGGGGGAAAAAGTTGTGACCGAGTGTCAAAGGCCTCGGTCTATGGCACGCTCTCGATAACACTGCCCTGAGTGTCCCATCACCAGGTCCCTGCTCGCTATGCAACTCCCATGGACGGCTCTCTTGTTACTGAGATGAAGTGAAAAATGGCTTCCCTTAATACCATTTGAAAGACTGCGCATATTGCGGCTCGTGACTGTGGTGTACACCAAATAAGTCATGCCCTCTAAGAAACAAATTTTGGTTCTTATAGCCTAATTGTTTGGCTGTTTCTTAATTAAGGCCTCTAATACACCCTTATTGTGTATGTTGTTCTAATTTAAGTTAGGCTATGAGTACGCCACATCTGAGTAAATCTTTTGACTAGACAGACTGGTCTAGTTTGTTGGCCTCCTAGGGTGTGTCATGGTCAGTATGGATGTCCAGGAGGGTTTCATCACTGACAGACACTAATTGAGCAGCAGGCTTTTACCGGGCCTTGCTGTCTGTGGGAGTCTGGTTTCTCCCACATATTTCCAGTCTCTGGCTATGTGCTACAGAGCTGTTGTATTCAAACTGATCAGTTGACTCAGTTTATTGATCTCCTAGGGGCGTGTCATGGTCGATGTAGATGTCCAGAGGGCTTACATCTCTGACAAATGACACTGTGGCTATTGTACTATCTATCCTTTTTGGTCAGCTGGTTCTATGTATGTGTGGGGTGCCATGTTGTCCGCAGTTGTTACCCTATATGTTAATTCCATAGATTGATCAGTAGACTTATTTATTCAACGCTACTTAATGTGGAAAAAACCAGAATTCTCACAAATGATTTCTTATGGATGACTTTCAGGAGTTATATCATAGGAGAATGGCACCTCATTCATCATGTTACCCCTTCATTGGTCCCGCAGGACCTTCCAATTTTATTCCAAATTTACACACATTAAGATCCACATTAGTACTGTGGTTGCTTCTAGTGTTATTCTTGCCAAGGCTCACTAATGGGTGCCTGGCTATCATGGGAGGCCTTCTGCAGTGGATGTGGCACTGGGCATATATCTGGGCTTCTAGTATATACCCTGGGCGGGTGTGAAGCTACCCCAGATCCCAGGTGTTTAATAGATCTGTCTCTGATTTTAGACATGCCTGCCCAGGCAGTTTGATGCTGTTCCAATGACTGCTATTTTATTAAGACAGTCAGGCGTCTCTTCATAAAGACGTCTTGCCCTCTTCTAATAAAGCAGATGTTTGCCAAGTTGGTTTTTTCAAAATAGCTGTTCTACATGGAACGCTGGCGTACACCAGCTGTTCAACATGGCACGCCAATATTGAATCAGATGTTTCCCAAGTTGGTTTTTTCCAAAGTAGCTGTTCTACATGGCACGCTGGCGTTAACCAGCTGTTCATCATGGAGCGCTAACATTGAATGCTATTTGTTGCCGCAGTGTGTCTTCTTAGCCCTGACAAGGGCTTTTCCTCTGCTAATCCAGAGGAAAAATATGCTCTTTATCTTGGTCCGCGTGTCTTTCTTGAACGCGTCCAATAAGGAACTTAGGTCATAGAAAATCGTCAACTTAATCTGTAACACGACGCGTTTCGATCATCAAGGATCTCATCAGGTGTTATCAAGTTGACTGTGATCAAAAAATGTGACTTAGTGGGTCTTCAATGAGGCTTGAGTGAACAAAGAGCTTTTGCAGCGATGCGGTCTGTTCGGTTGTCTCCAGCACAGTGAGCTCTTCGCAGAGCGAGCCGCTTCACTGGCTGGAGGGGCGTGGTTAAGCTCCCACCCCAGAGAAAGTATTTTACTCTGGCACCTAAGTGACGCACTTTCTCATACTATTAACCTCTCATAAAATTTTCTGAATAGAAAATAAATTACTTTAAATAAAAGTAAGTATGAAACAAAAAGAAATGGTTCAAAAATTCCATTCCCTCGACCTTTCGTGGTCTGTTCCAGTTTTGGGGTGCCACCCTGCAAGGTCGGACGCCTGCCATGCCGCCCCTTGCAAAACAAGTCCATGCATATCCCTGTGTGTGTTTTGACTGTGAGCCTGTGCCATGGGACAAATCCACCATGTGGTTGAGTCCCCCTTGCATCAGGTGAACAGTCAAAATCACACTCTACCATATTTTACATCCTGGCCTTTACTGGCCCTCAGCATGTTTATGCCTCCTTGGATCAATGTTTGAACACCTTTGAGTCACAGGATCCGTAAGTGTGTCACCCACAAGCACTCAGGTACACTTTCATGATATCAGGCCGGGTACATCGTGCCACTTCGGGGCAACAGGGTCTTAACCCACATGTAGTCCATCACTGCAACCATGAAGCCCCCATTAATGCCCAGGAGTGACTCCTCGTATATCCTATGACCCCAGGGTCAAGACAGTGACAGCAATATTGGGCCTTCAAATTAAGGCATGCTTTTACAATTTGATTTCCTCCAGTCAATTGATCTATGTTGTATGTTCAAGGTCCCAATTAAATTTAGGGGTAGGCCAGGGTGACAATTTTCTTTAGGGATAAACTTGGTTCGGTTTAGGGCCTAGATCTAATTAAACGTGAATTGGAGGGGTTAAGGTGTGTATTTATAATAGGATGGGGTTAGTTAACTGCACAATAAGGTGATTGGTTAAGTTCAGGCACTAAAGGGCGTGGTTAGGTTATGGGTTAAGGGATAGGCGATGGTTATGTCTATACAAAATGCCTAGGTTAGGTTTAGGCGTATGTGTCTACATGCATAAGCAGTGTTATATTTAGGCTAAAGTACGGCCTTCAAATTGCTCGATTTGGCTTGTCACTGCTATGACTGTTACACAAAGCACTAGGCTAGGCATCTGTTATGACATATATAAGCAGTGTTATATTGGGCTAAAGTATGGCCTTCAAAGTGCTCGACCAGGCTTAAGCACTGCTGTGGCTGTTCTGTTTACATTGTGTGCTTTAAAACAAGCTCAGCAACAAGAACAGTGTTTCTCATGTGATGCCTGCTTGGGTCAATGCCTGGACACCTCCGAATCACAGGACACACCAGTGTGCCACCCCCAAGCACCCAAGCACACTCCCATGGTATCCAAACCATGAAGTCCCCTCCAATGCTCAGGAGGGACTCCTCGCGCACCCCGCGACCCCAGGGTCAAGACAGTGACACCAATACTGGGCCTTCAAACTGAGACTCCTGATTACATTCCTGGCCTTTCAAACTAGGTGTTAAGCCTTGTAACAGGGATATTAAATAAGGGGGCAAAACCAACTTAAATCGTAGGAGAGGTTTATAGTTCCATCTAGTGGTTGAGACAAGGCCTAACATGGCTTTTAAGTGTGTAAGTGGGAGCCAGGCAGGGCTTTTCTGCATGTCAGACATGTCCAATGTTATGCAGTTTAAAAATCAGCATCAAATTGTGGAGACCTGGTTCTGGCCTCCACAGCAAGGTCATACCATGACCTTTGCCAGACATGACTGTACTATGCAGTTAGTCAGCATCAAAGGCCTTGTTATGACCTTTAAGTGAGGGTCTTTGTTGCTTTTAAGTAGTTTAACAACTTTTTGTACACCAGGTTGGTGTTATAATTGCATCCACTGCATCTTCATCATAAAGCATTCAAGATTGGGTCCTGGGTGATAGAAAGCAGGGGCCTGGCCACTCGGCACAATGCCAGGATCTGGCCGGGTTAGGTTTGGGGGAAAAGTTGTGACCGAGTGTCAAAGGCCTCGGTCTATGGCACGCTCTCGATAACACTGCCCTGAGTGTCCCATCACCAGGTCCCTGCTCGCTATGCAACTCCCATGGACGGCTCTCTTGTTACTGAGATGAAGTGAAAAATGGCTTCCCTTAATACCATTTGAAAGACTGCGCATATTGCGGCTCGTGACTGTGGTGTACACCAAATAAGTCATGCCCTCTAAGAAACAAATTTTGGTTCTTATAGCCTAATTGTTTGGCTGTTTCTTAATTAAGGCCTCTAATACACCCTTATTGTGTATGTTGTTCTAATTTAAGTTAGGCTATGAGTACGCCACATCTGAGTAAATCTTTTGACTAGACAGACTGGTCTAGTTTGTTGGCCTCCTAGGGTGTGTCATGGTCAGTATGGATGTCCAGGAGGGTTTCATCACTGACAGACACTAATTGAGCAGCAGGCTTTTACCGGGCCTTGCTGTCTGTGGGAGTCTGGTTTCTCCCACATATTTCCAGTCTCTGGCTATGTGCTACAGAGCTGTTGTATTCAAACTGATCAGTTGACTCAGTTTATTGATCTCCTAGGGGCGTGTCATGGTCGATGTAGATGTCCAGAGGGCTTACATCTCTGACAAATGACACTGTGGCTATTGTACTATCTATCCTTTTTGGTCAGCTGGTTCTATGTATGTGTGGGGTGCCATGTTGTCCGCAGTTGTTACCCTATATGTTAATTCCATAGATTGATCAGTAGACTTATTTATTCAACGCTACTTAATGTGGAAAAAACCAGAATTCTCACAAATGATTTCTTATGGATGACTTTCAGGAGTTATATCATAGGAGAATGGCACCTCATTCATCATGTTACCCCTTCATTGGTCCCGCAGGACCTTCCAATTTTATTCCAAATTTACACACATTAAGATCCACATTAGTACTGTGGTTGCTTCTAGTGTTATTCTTGCCAAGGCTCACTAATGGGTGCCTGGCTATCATGGGAGGCCTTCTGCAGTGGATGTGGCACTGGGCATATATCTGGGCTTCTAGTATATACCCTGGGCGGGTGTGAAGCTACCCCAGATCCCAGGTGTTTAATAGATCTGTCTCTGATTTTAGACATGCCTGCCCAGGCAGTTTGATGCTGTTCCAATGACTGCTATTTTATTAAGACAGTCAGGCGTCTCTTCATAAAGACGTCTTGCCCTCTTCTAATAAAGCAGATGTTTGCCAAGTTGGTTTTTTCAAAATAGCTGTTCTACATGGAACGCTGGCGTACACCAGCTGTTCAACATGGCACGCCAATATTGAATCAGATGTTTCCCAAGTTGGTTTTTTCCAAAGTAGCTGTTCTACATGGCACGCTGGCGTTAACCAGCTGTTCATCATGGAGCGCTAACATTGAATGCTATTTGTTGCCGCAGTGTGTCTTCTTAGCCCTGACAAGGGCTTTTCCTCTGCTAATCCAGAGGAAAAATATGCTCTTTATCTTGGTCCGCGTGTCTTTCTTGAACGCGTCCAATAAGGAACTTAGGTCATAGAAAATCGTCAACTTAATCTGTAACACGACGCGTTTCGATCATCAAGGATCTCATCAGGTGTTATCAAGTTGACTGTGATCAAAAAATGTGACTTAGTGGGTCTTCAATGAGGCTTGAGTGAACAAAGAGCTTTTGCAGCGATGCGGTCTGTTCGGTTGTCTCCAGCACAGTGAGCTCTTCGCAGAGCGAGCCGCTTCACTGGCTGGAGGGGCGTGGTTAAGCTCCCACCCCAGAGAAAGTATTTTACTCTGGCACCTAAGTGACGCACTTTCTCATACTATTAACCTCTCATAAAATTTTCTGAATAGAAAATAAATTACTTTAAATAAAAGTAAGTATGAAACAAAAAGAAATGGTTCAAAAATTCCATTCCCTCGACCTTTCGTGGTCTGTTCCAGTTTTGGGGTGCCACCCTGCAAGGTCGGACGCCTGCCATGCCGCCCCTTGCAAAACAAGTCCATGCATATCCCTGTGTGTGTTTTGACTGTGAGCCTGTGCCATGGGACAAATCCACCATGTGGTTGAGTCCCCCTTGCATCAGGTGAACAGTCAAAATCACACTCTACCATATTTTACATCCTGGCCTTTACTGGCCCTCAGCATGTTTATGCCTCCTTGGATCAATGTTTGAACACCTTTGAGTCACAGGATCCGTAAGTGTGTCACCCACAAGCACTCAGGTACACTTTCATGATATCAGGCCGGGTACATCGTGCCACTTCGGGGCAACAGGGTCTTAACCCACATGTAGTCCATCACTGCAACCATGAAGCCCCCATTAATGCCCAGGAGTGACTCCTCGTATATCCTATGACCCCAGGGTCAAGACAGTGACAGCAATATTGGGCCTTCAAATTAAGGCATGCTTTTACAATTTGATTTCCTCCAGTCAATTGATCTATGTTGTATGTTCAAGGTCCCAATTAAATTTAGGGGTAGGCCAGGGTGACAATTTTCTTTAGGGATAAACTTGGTTCGGTTTAGGGCCTAGATCTAATTAAACGTGAATTGGAGGGGTTAAGGTGTGTATTTATAATAGGATGGGGTTAGTTAACTGCACAATAAGGTGATTGGTTAAGTTCAGGCACTAAAGGGCGTGGTTAGGTTATGGGTTAAGGGATAGGCGATGGTTATGTCTATACAAAATGCCTAGGTTAGGTTTAGGCGTATGTGTCTACATGCATAAGCAGTGTTATATTTAGGCTAAAGTACGGCCTTCAAATTGCTCGATTTGGCTTGTCACTGCTATGACTGTTACACAAAGCACTAGGCTAGGCATCTGTTATGACATATATAAGCAGTGTTATATTGGGCTAAAGTATGGCCTTCAAAGTGCTCGACCAGGCTTAAGCACTGCTGTGGCTGTTCTGTTTACATTGTGTGCTTTAAAACAAGCTCAGCAACAAGAACAGTGTTTCTCATGTGATGCCTGCTTGGGTCAATGCCTGGACACCTCCGAATCACAGGACACACCAGTGTGCCACCCCCAAGCACCCAAGCACACTCCCATGGTATCCAAACCATGAAGTCCCCTCCAATGCTCAGGAGGGACTCCTCGCGCACCCCGCGACCCCAGGGTCAAGACAGTGACACCAATACTGGGCCTTCAAACTGAGACTCCTGATTACATTCCTGGCCTTTCAAACTAGGTGTTAAGCCTTGTAACAGGGATATTAAATAAGGGGGCAAAACCAACTTAAATCGTAGGAGAGGTTTATAGTTCCATCTAGTGGTTGAGACAAGGCCTAACATGGCTTTTAAGTGTGTAAGTGGGAGCCAGGCAGGGCTTTTCTGCATGTCAGACATGTCCAATGTTATGCAGTTTAAAAATCAGCATCAAATTGTGGAGACCTGGTTCTGGCCTCCACAGCAAGGTCATACCATGACCTTTGCCAGACATGACTGTACTATGCAGTTAGTCAGCATCAAAGGCCTTGTTATGACCTTTAAGTGAGGGTCTTTGTTGCTTTTAAGTAGTTTAACAACTTTTTGTACACCAGGTTGGTGTTATAATTGCATCCACTGCATCTTCATCATAAAGCATTCAAGATTGGGTCCTGGGTGATAGAAAGCAGGGGCCTGGCCACTCGGCACAATGCCAGGATCTGGCCGGGTTAGGTTTGGGGGAAAAGTTGTGACCGAGTGTCAAAGGCCTCGGTCTATGGCACGCTCTCGATAACACTGCCCTGAGTGTCCCATCACCAGGTCCCTGCTCGCTATGCAACTCCCATGGACGGCTCTCTTGTTACTGAGATGAAGTGAAAAATGGCTTCCCTTAATACCATTTGAAAGACTGCGCATATTGCGGCTCGTGACTGTGGTGTACACCAAATAAGTCATGCCCTCTAAGAAACAAATTTTGGTTCTTATAGCCTAATTGTTTGGCTGTTTCTTAATTAAGGCCTCTAATACACCCTTATTGTGTATGTTGTTCTAATTTAAGTTAGGCTATGAGTACGCCACATCTGAGTAAATCTTTTGACTAGACAGACTGGTCTAGTTTGTTGGCCTCCTAGGGTGTGTCATGGTCAGTATGGATGTCCAGGAGGGTTTCATCACTGACAGACACTAATTGAGCAGCAGGCTTTTACCGGGCCTTGCTGTCTGTGGGAGTCTGGTTTCTCCCACATATTTCCAGTCTCTGGCTATGTGCTACAGAGCTGTTGTATTCAAACTGATCAGTTGACTCAGTTTATTGATCTCCTAGGGGCGTGTCATGGTCGATGTAGATGTCCAGAGGGCTTACATCTCTGACAAATGACACTGTGGCTATTGTACTATCTATCCTTTTTGGTCAGCTGGTTCTATGTATGTGTGGGGTGCCATGTTGTCCGCAGTTGTTACCCTATATGTTAATTCCATAGATTGATCAGTAGACTTATTTATTCAACGCTACTTAATGTGGAAAAAACCAGAATTCTCACAAATGATTTCTTATGGATGACTTTCAGGAGTTATATCATAGGAGAATGGCACCTCATTCATCATGTTACCCCTTCATTGGTCCCGCAGGACCTTCCAATTTTATTCCAAATTTACACACATTAAGATCCACATTAGTACTGTGGTTGCTTCTAGTGTTATTCTTGCCAAGGCTCACTAATGGGTGCCTGGCTATCATGGGAGGCCTTCTGCAGTGGATGTGGCACTGGGCATATATCTGGGCTTCTAGTATATACCCTGGGCGGGTGTGAAGCTACCCCAGATCCCAGGTGTTTAATAGATCTGTCTCTGATTTTAGACATGCCTGCCCAGGCAGTTTGATGCTGTTCCAATGACTGCTATTTTATTAAGACAGTCAGGCGTCTCTTCATAAAGACGTCTTGCCCTCTTCTAATAAAGCAGATGTTTGCCAAGTTGGTTTTTTCAAAATAGCTGTTCTACATGGAACGCTGGCGTACACCAGCTGTTCAACATGGCACGCCAATATTGAATCAGATGTTTCCCAAGTTGGTTTTTTCCAAAGTAGCTGTTCTACATGGCACGCTGGCGTTAACCAGCTGTTCATCATGGAGCGCTAACATTGAATGCTATTTGTTGCCGCAGTGTGTCTTCTTAGCCCTGACAAGGGCTTTTCCTCTGCTAATCCAGAGGAAAAATATGCTCTTTATCTTGGTCCGCGTGTCTTTCTTGAACGCGTCCAATAAGGAACTTAGGTCATAGAAAATCGTCAACTTAATCTGTAACACGACGCGTTTCGATCATCAAGGATCTCATCAGGTGTTATCAAGTTGACTGTGATCAAAAAATGTGACTTAGTGGGTCTTCAATGAGGCTTGAGTGAACAAAGAGCTTTTGCAGCGATGCGGTCTGTTCGGTTGTCTCCAGCACAGTGAGCTCTTCGCAGAGCGAGCCGCTTCACTGGCTGGAGGGGCGTGGTTAAGCTCCCACCCCAGAGAAAGTATTTTACTCTGGCACCTAAGTGACGCACTTTCTCATACTATTAACCTCTCATAAAATTTTCTGAATAGAAAATAAATTACTTTAAATAAAAGTAAGTATGAAACAAAAAGAAATGGTTCAAAAATTCCATTCCCTCGACCTTTCGTGGTCTGTTCCAGTTTTGGGGTGCCACCCTGCAAGGTCGGACGCCTGCCATGCCGCCCCTTGCAAAACAAGTCCATGCATATCCCTGTGTGTGTTTTGACTGTGAGCCTGTGCCATGGGACAAATCCACCATGTGGTTGAGTCCCCCTTGCATCAGGTGAACAGTCAAAATCACACTCTACCATATTTTACATCCTGGCCTTTACTGGCCCTCAGCATGTTTATGCCTCCTTGGATCAATGTTTGAACACCTTTGAGTCACAGGATCCGTAAGTGTGTCACCCACAAGCACTCAGGTACACTTTCATGATATCAGGCCGGGTACATCGTGCCACTTCGGGGCAACAGGGTCTTAACCCACATGTAGTCCATCACTGCAACCATGAAGCCCCCATTAATGCCCAGGAGTGACTCCTCGTATATCCTATGACCCCAGGGTCAAGACAGTGACAGCAATATTGGGCCTTCAAATTAAGGCATGCTTTTACAATTTGATTTCCTCCAGTCAATTGATCTATGTTGTATGTTCAAGGTCCCAATTAAATTTAGGGGTAGGCCAGGGTGACAATTTTCTTTAGGGATAAACTTGGTTCGGTTTAGGGCCTAGATCTAATTAAACGTGAATTGGAGGGGTTAAGGTGTGTATTTATAATAGGATGGGGTTAGTTAACTGCACAATAAGGTGATTGGTTAAGTTCAGGCACTAAAGGGCGTGGTTAGGTTATGGGTTAAGGGATAGGCGATGGTTATGTCTATACAAAATGCCTAGGTTAGGTTTAGGCGTATGTGTCTACATGCATAAGCAGTGTTATATTTAGGCTAAAGTACGGCCTTCAAATTGCTCGATTTGGCTTGTCACTGCTATGACTGTTACACAAAGCACTAGGCTAGGCATCTGTTATGACATATATAAGCAGTGTTATATTGGGCTAAAGTATGGCCTTCAAAGTGCTCGACCAGGCTTAAGCACTGCTGTGGCTGTTCTGTTTACATTGTGTGCTTTAAAACAAGCTCAGCAACAAGAACAGTGTTTCTCATGTGATGCCTGCTTGGGTCAATGCCTGGACACCTCCGAATCACAGGACACACCAGTGTGCCACCCCCAAGCACCCAAGCACACTCCCATGGTATCCAAACCATGAAGTCCCCTCCAATGCTCAGGAGGGACTCCTCGCGCACCCCGCGACCCCAGGGTCAAGACAGTGACACCAATACTGGGCCTTCAAACTGAGACTCCTGATTACATTCCTGGCCTTTCAAACTAGGTGTTAAGCCTTGTAACAGGGATATTAAATAAGGGGGCAAAACCAACTTAAATCGTAGGAGAGGTTTATAGTTCCATCTAGTGGTTGAGACAAGGCCTAACATGGCTTTTAAGTGTGTAAGTGGGAGCCAGGCAGGGCTTTTCTGCATGTCAGACATGTCCAATGTTATGCAGTTTAAAAATCAGCATCAAATTGTGGAGACCTGGTTCTGGCCTCCACAGCAAGGTCATACCATGACCTTTGCCAGACATGACTGTACTATGCAGTTAGTCAGCATCAAAGGCCTTGTTATGACCTTTAAGTGAGGGTCTTTGTTGCTTTTAAGTAGTTTAACAACTTTTTGTACACCAGGTTGGTGTTATAATTGCATCCACTGCATCTTCATCATAAAGCATTCAAGATTGGGTCCTGGGTGATAGAAAGCAGGGGCCTGGCCACTCGGCACAATGCCAGGATCTGGCCGGGTTAGGTTTGGGGGAAAAGTTGTGACCGAGTGTCAAAGGCCTCGGTCTATGGCACGCTCTCGATAACACTGCCCTGAGTGTCCCATCACCAGGTCCCTGCTCGCTATGCAACTCCCATGGACGGCTCTCTTGTTACTGAGATGAAGTGAAAAATGGCTTCCCTTAATACCATTTGAAAGACTGCGCATATTGCGGCTCGTGACTGTGGTGTACACCAAATAAGTCATGCCCTCTAAGAAACAAATTTTGGTTCTTATAGCCTAATTGTTTGGCTGTTTCTTAATTAAGGCCTCTAATACACCCTTATTGTGTATGTTGTTCTAATTTAAGTTAGGCTATGAGTACGCCACATCTGAGTAAATCTTTTGACTAGACAGACTGGTCTAGTTTGTTGGCCTCCTAGGGTGTGTCATGGTCAGTATGGATGTCCAGGAGGGTTTCATCACTGACAGACACTAATTGAGCAGCAGGCTTTTACCGGGCCTTGCTGTCTGTGGGAGTCTGGTTTCTCCCACATATTTCCAGTCTCTGGCTATGTGCTACAGAGCTGTTGTATTCAAACTGATCAGTTGACTCAGTTTATTGATCTCCTAGGGGCGTGTCATGGTCGATGTAGATGTCCAGAGGGCTTACATCTCTGACAAATGACACTGTGGCTATTGTACTATCTATCCTTTTTGGTCAGCTGGTTCTATGTATGTGTGGGGTGCCATGTTGTCCGCAGTTGTTACCCTATATGTTAATTCCATAGATTGATCAGTAGACTTATTTATTCAACGCTACTTAATGTGGAAAAAACCAGAATTCTCACAAATGATTTCTTATGGATGACTTTCAGGAGTTATATCATAGGAGAATGGCACCTCATTCATCATGTTACCCCTTCATTGGTCCCGCAGGACCTTCCAATTTTATTCCAAATTTACACACATTAAGATCCACATTAGTACTGTGGTTGCTTCTAGTGTTATTCTTGCCAAGGCTCACTAATGGGTGCCTGGCTATCATGGGAGGCCTTCTGCAGTGGATGTGGCACTGGGCATATATCTGGGCTTCTAGTATATACCCTGGGCGGGTGTGAAGCTACCCCAGATCCCAGGTGTTTAATAGATCTGTCTCTGATTTTAGACATGCCTGCCCAGGCAGTTTGATGCTGTTCCAATGACTGCTATTTTATTAAGACAGTCAGGCGTCTCTTCATAAAGACGTCTTGCCCTCTTCTAATAAAGCAGATGTTTGCCAAGTTGGTTTTTTCAAAATAGCTGTTCTACATGGAACGCTGGCGTACACCAGCTGTTCAACATGGCACGCCAATATTGAATCAGATGTTTCCCAAGTTGGTTTTTTCCAAAGTAGCTGTTCTACATGGCACGCTGGCGTTAACCAGCTGTTCATCATGGAGCGCTAACATTGAATGCTATTTGTTGCCGCAGTGTGTCTTCTTAGCCCTGACAAGGGCTTTTCCTCTGCTAATCCAGAGGAAAAATATGCTCTTTATCTTGGTCCGCGTGTCTTTCTTGAACGCGTCCAATAAGGAACTTAGGTCATAGAAAATCGTCAACTTAATCTGTAACACGACGCGTTTCGATCATCAAGGATCTCATCAGGTGTTATCAAGTTGACTGTGATCAAAAAATGTGACTTAGTGGGTCTTCAATGAGGCTTGAGTGAACAAAGAGCTTTTGCAGCGATGCGGTCTGTTCGGTTGTCTCCAGCACAGTGAGCTCTTCGCAGAGCGAGCCGCTTCACTGGCTGGAGGGGCGTGGTTAAGCTCCCACCCCAGAGAAAGTATTTTACTCTGGCACCTAAGTGACGCACTTTCTCATACTATTAACCTCTCATAAAATTTTCTGAATAGAAAATAAATTACTTTAAATAAAAGTAAGTATGAAACAAAAAGAAATGGTTCAAAAATTCCATTCCCTCGACCTTTCGTGGTCTGTTCCAGTTTTGGGGTGCCACCCTGCAAGGTCGGACGCCTGCCATGCCGCCCCTTGCAAAACAAGTCCATGCATATCCCTGTGTGTGTTTTGACTGTGAGCCTGTGCCATGGGACAAATCCACCATGTGGTTGAGTCCCCCTTGCATCAGGTGAACAGTCAAAATCACACTCTACCATATTTTACATCCTGGCCTTTACTGGCCCTCAGCATGTTTATGCCTCCTTGGATCAATGTTTGAACACCTTTGAGTCACAGGATCCGTAAGTGTGTCACCCACAAGCACTCAGGTACACTTTCATGATATCAGGCCGGGTACATCGTGCCACTTCGGGGCAACAGGGTCTTAACCCACATGTAGTCCATCACTGCAACCATGAAGCCCCCATTAATGCCCAGGAGTGACTCCTCGTATATCCTATGACCCCAGGGTCAAGACAGTGACAGCAATATTGGGCCTTCAAATTAAGGCATGCTTTTACAATTTGATTTCCTCCAGTCAATTGATCTATGTTGTATGTTCAAGGTCCCAATTAAATTTAGGGGTAGGCCAGGGTGACAATTTTCTTTAGGGATAAACTTGGTTCGGTTTAGGGCCTAGATCTAATTAAACGTGAATTGGAGGGGTTAAGGTGTGTATTTATAATAGGATGGGGTTAGTTAACTGCACAATAAGGTGATTGGTTAAGTTCAGGCACTAAAGGGCGTGGTTAGGTTATGGGTTAAGGGATAGGCGATGGTTATGTCTATACAAAATGCCTAGGTTAGGTTTAGGCGTATGTGTCTACATGCATAAGCAGTGTTATATTTAGGCTAAAGTACGGCCTTCAAATTGCTCGATTTGGCTTGTCACTGCTATGACTGTTACACAAAGCACTAGGCTAGGCATCTGTTATGACATATATAAGCAGTGTTATATTGGGCTAAAGTATGGCCTTCAAAGTGCTCGACCAGGCTTAAGCACTGCTGTGGCTGTTCTGTTTACATTGTGTGCTTTAAAACAAGCTCAGCAACAAGAACAGTGTTTCTCATGTGATGCCTGCTTGGGTCAATGCCTGGACACCTCCGAATCACAGGACACACCAGTGTGCCACCCCCAAGCACCCAAGCACACTCCCATGGTATCCAAACCATGAAGTCCCCTCCAATGCTCAGGAGGGACTCCTCGCGCACCCCGCGACCCCAGGGTCAAGACAGTGACACCAATACTGGGCCTTCAAACTGAGACTCCTGATTACATTCCTGGCCTTTCAAACTAGGTGTTAAGCCTTGTAACAGGGATATTAAATAAGGGGGCAAAA
Organism: Poromitra crassiceps; assembly: GCF_964638095.1. Lineage (NCBI taxonomy): Eukaryota > Metazoa > Chordata > Actinopteri > Beryciformes > Melamphaidae > Poromitra > Poromitra crassiceps. The sequence goes on along the minus strand of NW_028151624.1, from coordinate 48,124 downwards.
CCAACTTAAATCGTAGGAGAGGTTTATAGTTCCATCTAGTGGTTGAGACAAGGCCTAACATGGCTTTTAAGTGTGTAAGTGGGAGCCAGGCAGGGCTTTTCTGCATGTCAGACATGTCCAATGTTATGCAGTTTAAAAATCAGCATCAAATTGTGGAGACCTGGTTCTGGCCTCCACAGCAAGGTCATACCATGACCTTTGCCAGACATGACTGTACTATGCAGTTAGTCAGCATCAAAGGCCTTGTTATGACCTTTAAGTGAGGGTCTTTGTTGCTTTTAAGTAGTTTAACAACTTTTTGTACACCAGGTTGGTGTTATAATTGCATCCACTGCATCTTCATCATAAAGCATTCAAGATTGGGTCCTGGGTGATAGAAAGCAGGGGCCTGGCCACTCGGCACAATGCCAGGATCTGGCCGGGTTAGGTTTGGGGGAAAAGTTGTGACCGAGTGTCAAAGGCCTCGGTCTATGGCACGCTCTCGATAACACTGCCCTGAGTGTCCCATCACCAGGTCCCTGCTCGCTATGCAACTCCCATGGACGGCTCTCTTGTTACTGAGATGAAGTGAAAAATGGCTTCCCTTAATACCATTTGAAAGACTGCGCATATTGCGGCTCGTGACTGTGGTGTACACCAAATAAGTCATGCCCTCTAAGAAACAAATTTTGGTTCTTATAGCCTAATTGTTTGGCTGTTTCTTAATTAAGGCCTCTAATACACCCTTATTGTGTATGTTGTTCTAATTTAAGTTAGGCTATGAGTACGCCACATCTGAGTAAATCTTTTGACTAGACAGACTGGTCTAGTTTGTTGGCCTCCTAGGGTGTGTCATGGTCAGTATGGATGTCCAGGAGGGTTTCATCACTGACAGACACTAATTGAGCAGCAGGCTTTTACCGGGCCTTGCTGTCTGTGGGAGTCTGGTTTCTCCCACATATTTCCAGTCTCTGGCTATGTGCTACAGAGCTGTTGTATTCAAACTGATCAGTTGACTCAGTTTATTGATCTCCTAGGGGCGTGTCATGGTCGATGTAGATGTCCAGAGGGCTTACATCTCTGACAAATGACACTGTGGCTATTGTACTATCTATCCTTTTTGGTCAGCTGGTTCTATGTATGTGTGGGGTGCCATGTTGTCCGCAGTTGTTACCCTATATGTTAATTCCATAGATTGATCAGTAGACTTATTTATTCAACGCTACTTAATGTGGAAAAAACCAGAATTCTCACAAATGATTTCTTATGGATGACTTTCAGGAGTTATATCATAGGAGAATGGCACCTCATTCATCATGTTACCCCTTCATTGGTCCCGCAGGACCTTCCAATTTTATTCCAAATTTACACACATTAAGATCCACATTAGTACTGTGGTTGCTTCTAGTGTTATTCTTGCCAAGGCTCACTAATGGGTGCCTGGCTATCATGGGAGGCCTTCTGCAGTGGATGTGGCACTGGGCATATATCTGGGCTTCTAGTATATACCCTGGGCGGGTGTGAAGCTACCCCAGATCCCAGGTGTTTAATAGATCTGTCTCTGATTTTAGACATGCCTGCCCAGGCAGTTTGATGCTGTTCCAATGACTGCTATTTTATTAAGACAGTCAGGCGTCTCTTCATAAAGACGTCTTGCCCTCTTCTAATAAAGCAGATGTTTGCCAAGTTGGTTTTTTCAAAATAGCTGTTCTACATGGAACGCTGGCGTACACCAGCTGTTCAACATGGCACGCCAATATTGAATCAGATGTTTCCCAAGTTGGTTTTTTCCAAAGTAGCTGTTCTACATGGCACGCTGGCGTTAACCAGCTGTTCATCATGGAGCGCTAACATTGAATGCTATTTGTTGCCGCAGTGTGTCTTCTTAGCCCTGACAAGGGCTTTTCCTCTGCTAATCCAGAGGAAAAATATGCTCTTTATCTTGGTCCGCGTGTCTTTCTTGAACGCGTCCAATAAGGAACTTAGGTCATAGAAAATCGTCAACTTAATCTGTAACACGACGCGTTTCGATCATCAAGGATCTCATCAGGTGTTATCAAGTTGACTGTGATCAAAAAATGTGACTTAGTGGGTCTTCAATGAGGCTTGAGTGAACAAAGAGCTTTTGCAGCGATGCGGTCTGTTCGGTTGTCTCCAGCACAGTGAGCTCTTCGCAGAGCGAGCCGCTTCACTGGCTGGAGGGGCGTGGTTAAGCTCCCACCCCAGAGAAAGTATTTTACTCTGGCACCTAAGTGACGCACTTTCTCATACTATTAACCTCTCATAAAATTTTCTGAATAGAAAATAAATTACTTTAAATAAAAGTAAGTATGAAACAAAAAGAAATGGTTCAAAAATTCCATTCCCTCGACCTTTCGTGGTCTGTTCCAGTTTTGGGGTGCCACCCTGCAAGGTCGGACGCCTGCCATGCCGCCCCTTGCAAAACAAGTCCATGCATATCCCTGTGTGTGTTTTGACTGTGAGCCTGTGCCATGGGACAAATCCACCATGTGGTTGAGTCCCCCTTGCATCAGGTGAACAGTCAAAATCACACTCTACCATATTTTACATCCTGGCCTTTACTGGCCCTCAGCATGTTTATGCCTCCTTGGATCAATGTTTGAACACCTTTGAGTCACAGGATCCGTAAGTGTGTCACCCACAAGCACTCAGGTACACTTTCATGATATCAGGCCGGGTACATCGTGCCACTTCGGGGCAACAGGGTCTTAACCCACATGTAGTCCATCACTGCAACCATGAAGCCCCCATTAATGCCCAGGAGTGACTCCTCGTATATCCTATGACCCCAGGGTCAAGACAGTGACAGCAATATTGGGCCTTCAAATTAAGGCATGCTTTTACAATTTGATTTCCTCCAGTCAATTGATCTATGTTGTATGTTCAAGGTCCCAATTAAATTTAGGGGTAGGCCAGGGTGACAATTTTCTTTAGGGATAAACTTGGTTCGGTTTAGGGCCTAGATCTAATTAAACGTGAATTGGAGGGGTTAAGGTGTGTATTTATAATAGGATGGGGTTAGTTAACTGCACAATAAGGTGATTGGTTAAGTTCAGGCACTAAAGGGCGTGGTTAGGTTATGGGTTAAGGGATAGGCGATGGTTATGTCTATACAAAATGCCTAGGTTAGGTTTAGGCGTATGTGTCTACATGCATAAGCAGTGTTATATTTAGGCTAAAGTACGGCCTTCAAATTGCTCGATTTGGCTTGTCACTGCTATGACTGTTACACAAAGCACTAGGCTAGGCATCTGTTATGACATATATAAGCAGTGTTATATTGGGCTAAAGTATGGCCTTCAAAGTGCTCGACCAGGCTTAAGCACTGCTGTGGCTGTTCTGTTTACATTGTGTGCTTTAAAACAAGCTCAGCAACAAGAACAGTGTTTCTCATGTGATGCCTGCTTGGGTCAATGCCTGGACACCTCCGAATCACAGGACACACCAGTGTGCCACCCCCAAGCACCCAAGCACACTCCCATGGTATCCAAACCATGAAGTCCCCTCCAATGCTCAGGAGGGACTCCTCGCGCACCCCGCGACCCCAGGGTCAAGACAGTGACACCAATACTGGGCCTTCAAACTGAGACTCCTGATTACATTCCTGGCCTTTCAAACTAGGTGTTAAGCCTTGTAACAGGGATATTAAATAAGGGGGCAAAACCAACTTAAATCGTAGGAGAGGTTTATAGTTCCATCTAGTGGTTGAGACAAGGCCTAACATGGCTTTTAAGTGTGTAAGTGGGAGCCAGGCAGGGCTTTTCTGCATGTCAGACATGTCCAATGTTATGCAGTTTAAAAATCAGCATCAAATTGTGGAGACCTGGTTCTGGCCTCCACAGCAAGGTCATACCATGACCTTTGCCAGACATGACTGTACTATGCAGTTAGTCAGCATCAAAGGCCTTGTTATGACCTTTAAGTGAGGGTCTTTGTTGCTTTTAAGTAGTTTAACAACTTTTTGTACACCAGGTTGGTGTTATAATTGCATCCACTGCATCTTCATCATAAAGCATTCAAGATTGGGTCCTGGGTGAGGGTTAGGGTTAGGGTTAGGGTTAGGGTTAGGGTTAGGGTTAGGTTTGGGGGAAAAGTTGTGACCGAGGCTAAAGGCCTCGGTCTATGGCACGCTCTCGATAACACTGCCCTGAGCGTCCCATCACCAGGTCCCTGCTCCCTATGTAACTCCCATGGACGGCTCTCTTGTTACTGAGATGAAGTGAGAAATGGCTCCCCTAAATACCATTTGAAAGACTACGCATACCGCGGCTTGTAACTGTGGTGTATACCAAATAAGTGTGCCCTCTGAGAAACAATTAGACTTGTGCCTAGTGTTGGTCTGTTTCTCATAGAGGCCTGTGAGTGACTCCAACACACTTTACCTGTCACCACCGTGACTGTGTGTGTTGTGCCTGAGAGGTAGAGATAGAATGAGAGAACATTGGCTTTTTAGTGGATGTATATCCTTTTAGTAAGAGGATGTATGTCCTTCTTATTGAGTGTGTCTCAACCAATGTTCTAACATTCGCTGAGCTGTATCTGCTGTCCAGTGAATATTGTCCCCCTGTGTCATAAACTGCTGGGATGGCAACAGGGGTATTGTTCTCAGTCTCTCTCCTATGATGTGGTTCAAGTATTCAAGCATCTCAGCCGATTGATAGGGCAGATGCTGTGAATAATTCACCAGCGGGACCCATATTCTTGCCAGGGGGAAGCGCTCTTGTAAGGCTGTGACCGCTTGAATCATCTGTCTGTGCAGGGTAGATCTGTCTATCCAAGCATGGCAATTAATCCCCACTGCCAGGATGACCTTTGTGACCTCTGCACAGACAGTTGTATGGGTCATAAGAGCAGGAACATGGCCAAAATGGGCACCAGGGTAACTGTCAATCTGCAGTTGGGGGCATCTGAACCTGTGTATGTTTTTCAGGTTCGAATCCCCTAGGAGCAACCACTGTGTGTTAGTGGTTAGAACCCAATCCCTATATTTGTTTGGTGTGGAGGCATGCCTAGTGGGTTTCTGGTTCTTAGGTGGGGCGGTGCGCCACCTGACTGAGCAGGTGTGTTTGACCTCTGCACTATGTACGAGTGAGGTCACAGACCCAGGCCCTACTTCCAGTCTCTGACTCTGTGTTGCAGAGCTGTCACATTCGGACGAGGGTGTGTCACGGTCAGTATGGATGTCTCTCTGAGTAGCATCCCTGACATTAAGCATTAATACTGCTGCAGGCTTATGTATAACTGCTGCTTGTTGTGGGGGCGTAGCGTAACCCACAGATGACACCGCCGCTGTTTCACCTTTAACCTTGGCCTCTATCATGGCCTCAGCTGTTTTTACAGTATGTGACTGCAGTGAGGCCATGGCTTTGTGTGCCCATCTTGTTGCTGTTTCAAAAGGCCCATGCCACTCTGAATCTGTCATATGTGGCATGGTGTTAATCTCAGCCTGCATCCTGGCCATATAGTGGCTCCGCAGGCTCCTTAAAGTAGCCATTTCCCATTGTCTCGCATGTCCCTCTAAGATTTGGTCCAACTCTGGGGTGGGACCAAATGGTCGGACTGCGGCAATGAGTGTTCCAGTAATTTTGCTGATCCCTGGTGGAGGAGCGTCCTGGGTCACAAATGCTAAATGGTGAGAGGCCCTAATAATAGCTAGCATGACCTTAGCTTTGTCCCTATGTTGAGGGTCTGACCCCTCCTCCATGTAATTCCCACTATTGCCTACACACTCAGGCCTATCGTGCCCCTCGGGCGCCTGGTGCTGGTCTGTGGGGAGACGACAGGGCTCTGTGGTGTGCCAGTCCCAAGGGCCTGTGTATTGGCCCTCCTCCACACTAAGGTGTCTTTGAGTATCGTCGGCTAGGGCCACAGTATCTTGCTGTGAGGGCTGCCATGGGTAGTATGTCTCATCCCCCCAGTCTGGATTTTGTGACTGGGGGTCGTCCTTAACTATGTCACCCGTGTATGGTGGCCTACATTTGGTGCATATATCTGAATAGCAACCAGTGCCATCACATGCAGCCACTAGCCTAGGTGCCGCTGGTGCTCTACCTCTCACTGTCAGGTTCTGTTCGGATTCTGGTCCTGATACGGACTCATCCCTAAACTCTAAAGCCCTGTATGGGCTGGGTTGCTGTTGCCTAGGCTCTATGTTGGACGCCTGGCTGTTGGGAGGCCTCTGTTGCAGTGGATTTTGCTCTGGGCGTATGTTAGGGCTTCTATGAGACACCCTGGGCGGATGTGTAACTACCCTAGACCCCAGGCGTGTGAGTGATCTGCCCCTCTTTTTAGACATAACTGCCCAGGCTTTTTTTGTTTGATGCTGTTTAATGACTGCTATTTATTCAGACAGTCAGGCGTCTCAATGTGGACGCTGTGCAGATTTGTTTGCCGACACGGGCCTACCTGGCTGCTAGTTGCTTCTTTTTTGAAGCACAAAATGGCGTCTCCCCTGCCCCTGCTTGTTCTAGTTCTGGGTCACAGGTGGGCGCACAATTGCAGCTACTCTACCCAGCTTTCTCTGCTAAATTGCCGCTTCTTCTTAGCTCTGATAAGAGCTTTTTTAGCCCTTAGAAGGGCTATTTCTTCTGGTCCTGATAAGGACCTTTTTGCTGCTTGCTCTTGATTTTGGTCCGCGTGTCTTTCTTGAACGCGTCCAATAAGGAACTTAGGTCGTAGAAAATCGTCAACTTAATCTGTAACACGACGCGTTTCGATCATCAAGGATCTCATCAGGTGTTTTCAAGTTGACTGTGATCAAAAAATGTGACTTAGTGGGTCTTCAATGAGGCTTGAGTGAAAAAAGAGCTTTTGCAGCGATGCGGTCTGTTCGGTTGTCTCCAGCACAGTGAGCTCATCGCAGAGCGAGCCGCTTCACTGGCTGGAGGGGCGTGGTTAAGCTCCCACCCCAGAGAAAGTATTTTACTCTGGCACCTAAGTGACGCACTTTCTCATACTATTAACCTCTCATAAAATTTTCTGAATAGAAAATAAATTACTTTGAATAAAAGTAAGTATGAAACAAAAAGAAATGGTTAAAAAATTCCATTCCCTCGACCTTTCGTGGTCTGTTCCAGTTTTGGGGTGCCACCCTGCAAGGTCGGACGCCTGCCATGCCGCCCCTCGCAATACAAGTCCATGCATATCCCTGTGTGTGTTTTGATTGTGAGCCTGTGCCATGGGACAAATCCACCATGTGGTTGAGTCCCCCTTGCATCAGGTGAACAATCAAAATCACACTTAACCACATTCTACATCCTGGCATTTACTGGCCCTCAGCATGTAATGCCTTCTTGGATCAATGTTTGAACACCTCTGGATCACAGGATGCGTAAGTATGTCACCCACAAGCACCCCGGTACACCCTCATGGTGTCCAAACCATGAAGTCCCCATCAATGCTCAGGGGAGACCTCTCACACACCCCATGACCCCAGGGTCAAGACAGTGACAGCAATATTGGGCCTTCAAATTAAGGCATGCTATTACAATTTGATTTCCTCCACTCTAATTGATCTATGTTGTATGTTCAATGTCCCAATTAAATTTAGGGTTAGGCCAGGGTGACAATTTTCTTTAGGGGTAAACTTGGTTCGGTTTAGGGCCTAGATCTAATTAAACGTGAATTGGAGGGGTTAAGGTGTGTATTTATAATAGGATGGGGTTAGTTAACTGCACAATAAGGTGATTGGTTAAGTTCAGGCACTAAAGGGCGTGGTTAGGTTATGGGTTAAGGGATAGGTGATGGTTATGTCTATACAAAATGCCTAGGTTAGGTTTAGGCATATGTGTTTACATGCATAAGCAGTGTTATATTTAGGCTAAAGTACGGCCTTCAAATTGCTCGATTTGGCTTGTCACTGCTATGACTGTCACACAAAACACTAGGCTAGGCATCTGTTATGACATATATAAGCAGTGTTATATTGGGCTAAAGTATGGCCTTCAAAGTGCTCTACCAGGCTTAAGCACTGCTGTGGCTGTTCTGTTTACATTATGTGCTTTAAAACAAGCTCAGCAACAAGAACAGTGTTTCTCATGAGATGCCTGCTTGGGTCCATGCCTGGACACTTTTGAATCACAGGATACACCAGTGTGCCACCTCCAAGCACTCAAGCACACTCTCATGGTATCCAAACCATGAAGTCCCCTCCAATGCTCAGGAGGGACTCCTCGTGCACCCCGCGACCCCAGGGTCAAGACAGTGACACCAATACTGGGCCTTCAAACTGAGACTCCTGATTACATTCCTGGCCTTTCAAACTAGGTGTTAAGCCTTGTAACAGGGATATTAAATAAGGGGGCAAAACCAACTTAAATCGTAGGAGAGGTTTATAGTTCCATCTAGTGGTTGAGACAAGGCCTAACATGGCTTTTAAGTGTGTAAGTGGGAGCCAGGCAGGGCTTTTCTGCATGTCAGACATGTCCAATGTTATGCAGTTTAAAAATCAGCATCAAATTGTGGAGACCTGGTTCTGGCCTCCACAGCAAGGTCATACCATGACCTTTGCCAGACATGACTGTACTATGCAGTTAGTCAGCATCAAAGGCCTTGTTATGACCTTTAAGTGAGGGTCTTTGTTGCTTTTAAGTAGTTTAACAACTTTTTGTACACCAGGTTGGTGTTATAATTGTATCCACTGCATCTTCATCATATAGCATTCAAGATTGGGTCCTGGGTGATAGAAAACAGGGGCCTGGCCACTCGGCACAATGTCAGGATCTGGCCGGGTTAGGTTTGGGGGAAAAGTTGTGACCGAGGCTAAAGGCCTCGGTCTATGGCACGCTCTCGATAACACTGCCCTGAGCGTCCCATCACCAGGTCCCTGCTCCCTATGTAACTCCCATGGACGGCTCTCTTGTTACTGAGATGAAGTGAGAAATGGCTCCCCTAAATACCATTTGAAAGACTACGCATACCGCGGCTTGTAACTGTGGTGTATACCAAATAAGTGTGCCCTCTGAGAAACAATTAGACTTGTGCCTAGTGTTGGTCTGTTTCTCATAGAGGCCTGTGAGTGACTCCAACACACTTTACCTGTCACCACCGTGACTGTGTGTGTTGTGCCTGAGAGGTAGAGATAGAATGAGAGAACATTGGCTTTTTAGTGGATGTATATCCTTTTAGTAAGAGGATGTATGTCCTTCTTATTGAGTGTGTCTCAACCAATGTTCTAACATTCGCTGAGCTGTATCTGCTGTCCAGTGAATATTGTCCCCCTGTGTCATAAACTGCTGGGATGGCAACAGGGGTATTGTTCTCAGTCTCTCTCCTATGATGTGGTTCAAGTATTCAAGCATCTCAGCCGATTGATAGGGCAGATGCTGTGAATAATTCACCAGCGGGACCCATATTCTTGCCAGGGGGAAGCGCTCTTGTAAGGCTGTGACCGCTTGAATCATCTGTCTGTGCAGGGTAGATCTGTCTATCCAAGCATGGCAATTAATCCCCACTGCCAGGATGACCTTTGTGACCTCTGCACAGACAGTTGTATGGGTCATAAGAGCAGGAACATGGCCAAAATGGGCACCAGGGTAACTGTCAATCTGCAGTTGGGGGCATCTGAACCTGTGTATGTTTTTCAGGTTCGAATCCCCTAGGAGCAACCACTGTGTGTTAGTGGTTAGAACCCAATCCCTATATTTGTTTGGTGTGGAGGCATGCCTAGTGGGTTTCTGGTTCTTAGGTGGGGCGGTGCGCCACCTGACTGAGCAGGTGTGTTTGACCTCTGCACTATGTACGAGTGAGGTCACAGACCCAGGCCCTACTTCCAGTCTCTGACTCTGTGTTGCAGAGCTGTCACATTCGGACGAGGGTGTGTCACGGTCAGTATGGATGTCTCTCTGAGTAGCATCCCTGACATTAAGCATTAATACTGCTGCAGGCTTATGTATAACTGCTGCTTGTTGTGGGGGCGTAGCGTAACCCACAGATGACACCGCCGCTGTTTCACCTTTAACCTTGGCCTCTATCATGGCCTCAGCTGTTTTTACAGTATGTGACTGCAGTGAGGCCATGGCTTTGTGTGCCCATCTTGTTGCTGTTTCAAAAGGCCCATGCCACTCTGAATCTGTCATATGTGGCATGGTGTTAATCTCAGCCTGCATCCTGGCCATATAGTGGCTCCGCAGGCTCCTTAAAGTAGCCATTTCCCATTGTCTCGCATGTCCCTCTAAGATTTGGTCCAACTCTGGGGTGGGACCAAATGGTCGGACTGCGGCAATGAGTGTTCCAGTAATTTTGCTGATCCCTGGTGGAGGAGCGTCCTGGGTCACAAATGCTAAATGGTGAGAGGCCCTAATAATAGCTAGCATGACCTTAGCTTTGTCCCTATGTTGAGGGTCTGACCCCTCCTCCATGTAATTCCCACTATTGCCTACACACTCAGGCCTATCGTGCCCCTCGGGCGCCTGGTGCTGGTCTGTGGGGAGACGACAGGGCTCTGTGGTGTGCCAGTCCCAAGGGCCTGTGTATTGGCCCTCCTCCACACTAAGGTGTCTTTGAGTATCGTCGGCTAGGGCCACAGTATCTTGCTGTGAGGGCTGCCATGGGTAGTATGTCTCATCCCCCCAGTCTGGATTTTGTGACTGGGGGTCGTCCTTAACTATGTCACCCGTGTATGGTGGCCTACATTTGGTGCATATATCTGAATAGCAACCAGTGCCATCACATGCAGCCACTAGCCTAGGTGCCGCTGGTGCTCTACCTCTCACTGTCAGGTTCTGTTCGGATTCTGGTCCTGATACGGACTCATCCCTAAACTCTAAAGCCCTGTATGGGCTGGGTTGCTGTTGCCTAGGCTCTATGTTGGACGCCTGGCTGTTGGGAGGCCTCTGTTGCAGTGGATTTTGCTCTGGGCGTATGTTAGGGCTTCTATGAGACACCCTGGGCGGATGTGTAACTACCCTAGACCCCAGGCGTGTGAGTGATCTGCCCCTCTTTTTAGACATAACTGCCCAGGCTTTTTTTGTTTGATGCTGTTTAATGACTGCTATTTATTCAGACAGTCAGGCGTCTCAATGTGGACGCTGTGCAGATTTGTTTGCCGACACGGGCCTACCTGGCTGCTAGTTGCTTCTTTTTTGAAGCACAAAATGGCGTCTCCCCTGCCCCTGCTTGTTCTAGTTCTGGGTCACAGGTGGGCGCACAATTGCAGCTACTCTACCCAGCTTTCTCTGCTAAATTGCCGCTTCTTCTTAGCTCTGATAAGAGCTTTTTTAGCCCTTAGAAGGGCTATTTCTTCTGGTCCTGATAAGGACCTTTTTGCTGCTTGCTCTTGATTTTGGTCCGCGTGTCTTTCTTGAACGCGTCCAATAAGGAACTTAGGTCGTAGAAAATCGTCAACTTAATCTGTAACACGACGCGTTTCGATCATCAAGGATCTCATCAGGTGTTTTCAAGTTGACTGTGATCAAAAAATGTGACTTAGTGGGTCTTCAATGAGGCTTGAGTGAAAAAAGAGCTTTTGCAGCGATGCGGTCTGTTCGGTTGTCTCCAGCACAGTGAGCTCATCGCAGAGCGAGCCGCTTCACTGGCTGGAGGGGCGTGGTTAAGCTCCCACCCCAGAGAAAGTATTTTACTCTGGCACCTAAGTGACGCACTTTCTCATACTATTAACCTCTCATAAAATTTTCTGAATAGAAAATAAATTACTTTGAATAAAAGTAAGTATGAAACAAAAAGAAATGGTTAAAAAATTCCATTCCCTCGACCTTTCGTGGTCTGTTCCAGTTTTGGGGTGCCACCCTGCAAGGTCGGACGCCTGCCATGCCGCCCCTCGCAATACAAGTCCATGCATATCCCTGTGTGTGTTTTGATTGTGAGCCTGTGCCATGGGACAAATCCACCATGTGGTTGAGTCCCCCTTGCATCAGGTGAACAATCAAAATCACACTTAACCACATTCTACATCCTGGCATTTACTGGCCCTCAGCATGTAATGCCTTCTTGGATCAATGTTTGAACACCTCTGGATCACAGGATGCGTAAGTATGTCACCCACAAGCACCCCGGTACACCCTCATGGTGTCCAAACCATGAAGTCCCCATCAATGCTCAGGGGAGACCTCTCACACACCCCATGACCCCAGGGTCAAGACAGTGACAGCAATATTGGGCCTTCAAATTAAGGCATGCTATTACAATTTGATTTCCTCCACTCTAATTGATCTATGTTGTATGTTCAATGTCCCAATTAAATTTAGGGTTAGGCCAGGGTGACAATTTTCTTTAGGGGTAAACTTGGTTCGGTTTAGGGCCTAGATCTAATTAAACGTGAATTGGAGGGGTTAAGGTGTGTATTTATAATAGGATGGGGTTAGTTAACTGCACAATAAGGTGATTGGTTAAGTTCAGGCACTAAAGGGCGTGGTTAGGTTATGGGTTAAGGGATAGGTGATGGTTATGTCTATACAAAATGCCTAGGTTAGGTTTAGGCATATGTGTTTACATGCATAAGCAGTGTTATATTTAGGCTAAAGTACGGCCTTCAAATTGCTCGATTTGGCTTGTCACTGCTATGACTGTCACACAAAACACTAGGCTAGGCATCTGTTATGACATATATAAGCAGTGTTATATTGGGCTAAAGTATGGCCTTCAAAGTGCTCTACCAGGCTTAAGCACTGCTGTGGCTGTTCTGTTTACATTATGTGCTTTAAAACAAGCTCAGCAACAAGAACAGTGTTTCTCATGAGATGCCTGCTTGGGTCCATGCCTGGACACTTTTGAATCACAGGATACACCAGTGTGCCACCTCCAAGCACTCAAGCACACTCTCATGGTATCCAAACCATGAAGTCCCCTCCAATGCTCAGGAGGGACTCCTCGTGCACCCCGCGACCCCAGGGTCAAGACAGTGACACCAATACTGGGCCTTCAAACTGAGACTCCTGATTACATTCCTGGCCTTTCAAACTAGGTGTTAAGCCTTGTAACAGGGATATTAAATAAGGGGGCAAAACCAACTTAAATCGTAGGAGAGGTTTATAGTTCCATCTAGTGGTTGAGACAAGGCCTAACATGGCTTTTAAGTGTGTAAGTGGGAGCCAGGCAGGGCTTTTCTGCATGTCAGACATGTCCAATGTTATGCAGTTTAAAAATCAGCATCAAATTGTGGAGACCTGGTTCTGGCCTCCACAGCAAGGTCATACCATGACCTTTGCCAGACATGACTGTACTATGCAGTTAGTCAGCATCAAAGGCCTTGTTATGACCTTTAAGTGAGGGTCTTTGTTGCTTTTAAGTAGTTTAACAACTTTTTGTACACCAGGTTGGTGTTATAATTGTATCCACTGCATCTTCATCATATAGCATTCAAGATTGGGTCCTGGGTGATAGAAAACAGGGGCCTGGCCACTCGGCACAATGTCAGGATCTGGCCGGGTTAGGTTTGGGGGAAAAGTTGTGACCGAGGCTAAAGGCCTCGGTCTATGGCACGCTCTCGATAACACTGCCCTGAGCGTCCCATCACCAGGTCCCTGCTCCCTATGTAACTCCCATGGACGGCTCTCTTGTTACTGAGATGAAGTGAGAAATGGCTCCCCTAAATACCATTTGAAAGACTACGCATACCGCGGCTTGTAACTGTGGTGTATACCAAATAAGTGTGCCCTCTGAGAAACAATTAGACTTGTGCCTAGTGTTGGTCTGTTTCTCATAGAGGCCTGTGAGTGACTCCAACACACTTTACCTGTCACCACCGTGACTGTGTGTGTTGTGCCTGAGAGGTAGAGATAGAATGAGAGAACATTGGCTTTTTAGTGGATGTATATCCTTTTAGTAAGAGGATGTATGTCCTTCTTATTGAGTGTGTCTCAACCAATGTTCTAACATTCGCTGAGCTGTATCTGCTGTCCAGTGAATATTGTCCCCCTGTGTCATAAACTGCTGGGATGGCAACAGGGGTATTGTTCTCAGTCTCTCTCCTATGATGTGGTTCAAGTATTCAAGCATCTCAGCCGATTGATAGGGCAGATGCTGTGAATAATTCACCAGCGGGACCCATATTCTTGCCAGGGGGAAGCGCTCTTGTAAGGCTGTGACCGCTTGAATCATCTGTCTGTGCAGGGTAGATCTGTCTATCCAAGCATGGCAATTAATCCCCACTGCCAGGATGACCTTTGTGACCTCTGCACAGACAGTTGTATGGGTCATAAGAGCAGGAACATGGCCAAAATGGGCACCAGGGTAACTGTCAATCTGCAGTTGGGGGCATCTGAACCTGTGTATGTTTTTCAGGTTCGAATCCCCTAGGAGCAACCACTGTGTGTTAGTGGTTAGAACCCAATCCCTATATTTGTTTGGTGTGGAGGCATGCCTAGTGGGTTTCTGGTTCTTAGGTGGGGCGGTGCGCCACCTGACTGAGCAGGTGTGTTTGACCTCTGCACTATGTACGAGTGAGGTCACAGACCCAGGCCCTACTTCCAGTCTCTGACTCTGTGTTGCAGAGCTGTCACATTCGGACGAGGGTGTGTCACGGTCAGTATGGATGTCTCTCTGAGTAGCATCCCTGACATTAAGCATTAATACTGCTGCAGGCTTATGTATAACTGCTGCTTGTTGTGGGGGCGTAGCGTAACCCACAGATGACACCGCCGCTGTTTCACCTTTAACCTTGGCCTCTATCATGGCCTCAGCTGTTTTTACAGTATGTGACTGCAGTGAGGCCATGGCTTTGTGTGCCCATCTTGTTGCTGTTTCAAAAGGCCCATGCCACTCTGAATCTGTCATATGTGGCATGGTGTTAATCTCAGCCTGCATCCTGGCCATATAGTGGCTCCGCAGGCTCCTTAAAGTAGCCATTTCCCATTGTCTCGCATGTCCCTCTAAGATTTGGTCCAACTCTGGGGTGGGACCAAATGGTCGGACTGCGGCAATGAGTGTTCCAGTAATTTTGCTGATCCCTGGTGGAGGAGCGTCCTGGGTCACAAATGCTAAATGGTGAGAGGCCCTAATAATAGCTAGCATGACCTTAGCTTTGTCCCTATGTTGAGGGTCTGACCCCTCCTCCATGTAATTCCCACTATTGCCTACACACTCAGGCCTATCGTGCCCCTCGGGCGCCTGGTGCTGGTCTGTGGGGAGACGACAGGGCTCTGTGGTGTGCCAGTCCCAAGGGCCTGTGTATTGGCCCTCCTCCACACTAAGGTGTCTTTGAGTATCGTCGGCTAGGGCCACAGTATCTTGCTGTGAGGGCTGCCATGGGTAGTATGTCTCATCCCCCCAGTCTGGATTTTGTGACTGGGGGTCGTCCTTAACTATGTCACCCGTGTATGGTGGCCTACATTTGGTGCATATATCTGAATAGCAACCAGTGCCATCACATGCAGCCACTAGCCTAGGTGCCGCTGGTGCTCTACCTCTCACTGTCAGGTTCTGTTCGGATTCTGGTCCTGATACGGACTCATCCCTAAACTCTAAAGCCCTGTATGGGCTGGGTTGCTGTTGCCTAGGCTCTATGTTGGACGCCTGGCTGTTGGGAGGCCTCTGTTGCAGTGGATTTTGCTCTGGGCGTATGTTAGGGCTTCTATGAGACACCCTGGGCGGATGTGTAACTACCCTAGACCCCAGGCGTGTGAGTGATCTGCCCCTCTTTTTAGACATAACTGCCCAGGCTTTTTTTGTTTGATGCTGTTTAATGACTGCTATTTATTCAGACAGTCAGGCGTCTCAATGTGGACGCTGTGCAGATTTGTTTGCCGACACGGGCCTACCTGGCTGCTAGTTGCTTCTTTTTTGAAGCACAAAATGGCGTCTCCCCTGCCCCTGCTTGTTCTAGTTCTGGGTCACAGGTGGGCGCACAATTGCAGCTACTCTACCCAGCTTTCTCTGCTAAATTGCCGCTTCTTCTTAGCTCTGATAAGAGCTTTTTTAGCCCTTAGAAGGGCTATTTCTTCTGGTCCTGATAAGGACCTTTTTGCTGCTTGCTCTTGATTTTGGTCCGCGTGTCTTTCTTGAACGCGTCCAATAAGGAACTTAGGTCGTAGAAAATCGTCAACTTAATCTGTAACACGACGCGTTTCGATCATCAAGGATCTCATCAGGTGTTTTCAAGTTGACTGTGATCAAAAAATGTGACTTAGTGGGTCTTCAATGAGGCTTGAGTGAAAAAAGAGCTTTTGCAGCGATGCGGTCTGTTCGGTTGTCTCCAGCACAGTGAGCTCATCGCAGAGCGAGCCGCTTCACTGGCTGGAGGGGCGTGGTTAAGCTCCCACCCCAGAGAAAGTATTTTACTCTGGCACCTAAGTGACGCACTTTCTCATACTATTAACCTCTCATAAAATTTTCTGAATAGAAAATAAATTACTTTGAATAAAAGTAAGTATGAAACAAAAAGAAATGGTTAAAAAATTCCATTCCCTCGACCTTTCGTGGTCTGTTCCAGTTTTGGGGTGCCACCCTGCAAGGTCGGACGCCTGCCATGCCGCCCCTCGCAATACAAGTCCATGCATATCCCTGTGTGTGTTTTGATTGTGAGCCTGTGCCATGGGACAAATCCACCATGTGGTTGAGTCCCCCTTGCATCAGGTGAACAATCAAAATCACACTTAACCACATTCTACATCCTGGCATTTACTGGCCCTCAGCATGTAATGCCTTCTTGGATCAATGTTTGAACACCTCTGGATCACAGGATGCGTAAGTATGTCACCCACAAGCACCCCGGTACACCCTCATGGTGTCCAAACCATGAAGTCCCCATCAATGCTCAGGGGAGACCTCTCACACACCCCATGACCCCAGGGTCAAGACAGTGACAGCAATATTGGGCCTTCAAATTAAGGCATGCTATTACAATTTGATTTCCTCCACTCTAATTGATCTATGTTGTATGTTCAATGTCCCAATTAAATTTAGGGTTAGGCCAGGGTGACAATTTTCTTTAGGGGTAAACTTGGTTCGGTTTAGGGCCTAGATCTAATTAAACGTGAATTGGAGGGGTTAAGGTGTGTATTTATAATAGGATGGGGTTAGTTAACTGCACAATAAGGTGATTGGTTAAGTTCAGGCACTAAAGGGCGTGGTTAGGTTATGGGTTAAGGGATAGGTGATGGTTATGTCTATACAAAATGCCTAGGTTAGGTTTAGGCATATGTGTTTACATGCATAAGCAGTGTTATATTTAGGCTAAAGTACGGCCTTCAAATTGCTCGATTTGGCTTGTCACTGCTATGACTGTCACACAAAACACTAGGCTAGGCATCTGTTATGACATATATAAGCAGTGTTATATTGGGCTAAAGTATGGCCTTCAAAGTGCTCTACCAGGCTTAAGCACTGCTGTGGCTGTTCTGTTTACATTATGTGCTTTAAAACAAGCTCAGCAACAAGAACAGTGTTTCTCATGAGATGCCTGCTTGGGTCCATGCCTGGACACTTTTGAATCACAGGATACACCAGTGTGCCACCTCCAAGCACTCAAGCACACTCTCATGGTATCCAAACCATGAAGTCCCCTCCAATGCTCAGGAGGGACTCCTCGTGCACCCCGCGACCCCAGGGTCAAGACAGTGACACCAATACTGGGCCTTCAAACTGAGACTCCTGATTACATTCCTGGCCTTTCAAACTAGGTGTTAAGCCTTGTAACAGGGATATTAAATAAGGGGGCAAAACCAACTTAAATCGTAGGAGAGGTTTATAGTTCCATCTAGTGGTTGAGACAAGGCCTAACATGGCTTTTAAGTGTGTAAGTGGGAGCCAGGCAGGGCTTTTCTGCATGTCAGACATGTCCAATGTTATGCAGTTTAAAAATCAGCATCAAATTGTGGAGACCTGGTTCTGGCCTCCACAGCAAGGTCATACCATGACCTTTGCCAGACATGACTGTACTATGCAGTTAGTCAGCATCAAAGGCCTTGTTATGACCTTTAAGTGAGGGTCTTTGTTGCTTTTAAGTAGTTTAACAACTTTTTGTACACCAGGTTGGTGTTATAATTGTATCCACTGCATCTTCATCATATAGCATTCAAGATTGGGTCCTGGGTGATAGAAAACAGGGGCCTGGCCACTCGGCACAATGTCAGGATCTGGCCGGGTTAGGTTTGGGGGAAAAGTTGTGACCGAGGCTAAAGGCCTCGGTCTATGGCACGCTCTCGATAACACTGCCCTGAGCGTCCCATCACCAGGTCCCTGCTCCCTATGTAACTCCCATGGACGGCTCTCTTGTTACTGAGATGAAGTGAGAAATGGCTCCCCTAAATACCATTTGAAAGACTACGCATACCGCGGCTTGTAACTGTGGTGTATACCAAATAAGTGTGCCCTCTGAGAAACAATTAGACTTGTGCCTAGTGTTGGTCTGTTTCTCATAGAGGCCTGTGAGTGACTCCAACACACTTTACCTGTCACCACCGTGACTGTGTGTGTTGTGCCTGAGAGGTAGAGATAGAATGAGAGAACATTGGCTTTTTAGTGGATGTATATCCTTTTAGTAAGAGGATGTATGTCCTTCTTATTGAGTGTGTCTCAACCAATGTTCTAACATTCGCTGAGCTGTATCTGCTGTCCAGTGAATATTGTCCCCCTGTGTCATAAACTGCTGGGATGGCAACAGGGGTATTGTTCTCAGTCTCTCTCCTATGATGTGGTTCAAGTATTCAAGCATCTCAGCCGATTGATAGGGCAGATGCTGTGAATAATTCACCAGCGGGACCCATATTCTTGCCAGGGGGAAGCGCTCTTGTAAGGCTGTGACCGCTTGAATCATCTGTCTGTGCAGGGTAGATCTGTCTATCCAAGCATGGCAATTAATCCCCACTGCCAGGATGACCTTTGTGACCTCTGCACAGACAGTTGTATGGGTCATAAGAGCAGGAACATGGCCAAAATGGGCACCAGGGTAACTGTCAATCTGCAGTTGGGGGCATCTGAACCTGTGTATGTTTTTCAGGTTCGAATCCCCTAGGAGCAACCACTGTGTGTTAGTGGTTAGAACCCAATCCCTATATTTGTTTGGTGTGGAGGCATGCCTAGTGGGTTTCTGGTTCTTAGGTGGGGCGGTGCGCCACCTGACTGAGCAGGTGTGTTTGACCTCTGCACTATGTACGAGTGAGGTCACAGACCCAGGCCCTACTTCCAGTCTCTGACTCTGTGTTGCAGAGCTGTCACATTCGGACGAGGGTGTGTCACGGTCAGTATGGATGTCTCTCTGAGTAGCATCCCTGACATTAAGCATTAATACTGCTGCAGGCTTATGTATAACTGCTGCTTGTTGTGGGGGCGTAGCGTAACCCACAGATGACACCGCCGCTGTTTCACCTTTAACCTTGGCCTCTATCATGGCCTCAGCTGTTTTTACAGTATGTGACTGCAGTGAGGCCATGGCTTTGTGTGCCCATCTTGTTGCTGTTTCAAAAGGCCCATGCCACTCTGAATCTGTCATATGTGGCATGGTGTTAATCTCAGCCTGCATCCTGGCCATATAGTGGCTCCGCAGGCTCCTTAAAGTAGCCATTTCCCATTGTCTCGCATGTCCCTCTAAGATTTGGTCCAACTCTGGGGTGGGACCAAATGGTCGGACTGCGGCAATGAGTGTTCCAGTAATTTTGCTGATCCCTGGTGGAGGAGCGTCCTGGGTCACAAATGCTAAATGGTGAGAGGCCCTAATAATAGCTAGCATGACCTTAGCTTTGTCCCTATGTTGAGGGTCTGACCCCTCCTCCATGTAATTCCCACTATTGCCTACACACTCAGGCCTATCGTGCCCCTCGGGCGCCTGGTGCTGGTCTGTGGGGAGACGACAGGGCTCTGTGGTGTGCCAGTCCCAAGGGCCTGTGTATTGGCCCTCCTCCACACTAAGGTGTCTTTGAGTATCGTCGGCTAGGGCCACAGTATCTTGCTGTGAGGGCTGCCATGGGTAGTATGTCTCATCCCCCCAGTCTGGATTTTGTGACTGGGGGTCGTCCTTAACTATGTCACCCGTGTATGGTGGCCTACATTTGGTGCATATATCTGAATAGCAACCAGTGCCATCACATGCAGCCACTAGCCTAGGTGCCGCTGGTGCTCTACCTCTCACTGTCAGGTTCTGTTCGGATTCTGGTCCTGATACGGACTCATCCCTAAACTCTAAAGCCCTGTATGGGCTGGGTTGCTGTTGCCTAGGCTCTATGTTGGACGCCTGGCTGTTGGGAGGCCTCTGTTGCAGTGGATTTTGCTCTGGGCGTATGTTAGGGCTTCTATGAGACACCCTGGGCGGATGTGTAACTACCCTAGACCCCAGGCGTGTGAGTGATCTGCCCCTCTTTTTAGACATAACTGCCCAGGCTTTTTTTGTTTGATGCTGTTTAATGACTGCTATTTATTCAGACAGTCAGGCGTCTCAATGTGGACGCTGTGCAGATTTGTTTGCCGACACGGGCCTACCTGGCTGCTAGTTGCTTCTTTTTTGAAGCACAAAATGGCGTCTCCCCTGCCCCTGCTTGTTCTAGTTCTGGGTCACAGGTGGGCGCACAATTGCAGCTACTCTACCCAGCTTTCTCTGCTAAATTGCCGCTTCTTCTTAGCTCTGATAAGAGCTTTTTTAGCCCTTAGAAGGGCTATTTCTTCTGGTCCTGATAAGGACCTTTTTGCTGCTTGCTCTTGATTTTGGTCCGCGTGTCTTTCTTGAACGCGTCCAATAAGGAACTTAGGTCGTAGAAAATCGTCAACTTAATCTGTAACACGACGCGTTTCGATCATCAAGGATCTCATCAGGTGTTTTCAAGTTGACTGTGATCAAAAAATGTGACTTAGTGGGTCTTCAATGAGGCTTGAGTGAAAAAAGAGCTTTTGCAGCGATGCGGTCTGTTCGGTTGTCTCCAGCACAGTGAGCTCATCGCAGAGCGAGCCGCTTCACTGGCTGGAGGGGCGTGGTTAAGCTCCCACCCCAGAGAAAGTATTTTACTCTGGCACCTAAGTGACGCACTTTCTCATACTATTAACCTCTCATAAAATTTTCTGAATAGAAAATAAATTACTTTGAATAAAAGTAAGTATGAAACAAAAAGAAATGGTTAAAAAATTCCATTCCCTCGACCTTTCGTGGTCTGTTCCAGTTTTGGGGTGCCACCCTGCAAGGTCGGACGCCTGCCATGCCGCCCCTCGCAATACAAGTCCATGCATATCCCTGTGTGTGTTTTGATTGTGAGCCTGTGCCATGGGACAAATCCACCATGTGGTTGAGTCCCCCTTGCATCAGGTGAACAATCAAAATCACACTTAACCACATTCTACATCCTGGCATTTACTGGCCCTCAGCATGTAATGCCTTCTTGGATCAATGTTTGAACACCTCTGGATCACAGGATGCGTAAGTATGTCACCCACAAGCACCCCGGTACACCCTCATGGTGTCCAAACCATGAAGTCCCCATCAATGCTCAGGGGAGACCTCTCACACACCCCATGACCCCAGGGTCAAGACAGTGACAGCAATATTGGGCCTTCAAATTAAGGCATGCTATTACAATTTGATTTCCTCCACTCTAATTGATCTATGTTGTATGTTCAATGTCCCAATTAAATTTAGGGTTAGGCCAGGGTGACAATTTTCTTTAGGGGTAAACTTGGTTCGGTTTAGGGCCTAGATCTAATTAAACGTGAATTGGAGGGGTTAAGGTGTGTATTTATAATAGGATGGGGTTAGTTAACTGCACAATAAGGTGATTGGTTAAGTTCAGGCACTAAAGGGCGTGGTTAGGTTATGGGTTAAGGGATAGGTGATGGTTATGTCTATACAAAATGCCTAGGTTAGGTTTAGGCATATGTGTTTACATGCATAAGCAGTGTTATATTTAGGCTAAAGTACGGCCTTCAAATTGCTCGATTTGGCTTGTCACTGCTATGACTGTCACACAAAACACTAGGCTAGGCATCTGTTATGACATATATAAGCAGTGTTATATTGGGCTAAAGTATGGCCTTCAAAGTGCTCTACCAGGCTTAAGCACTGCTGTGGCTGTTCTGTTTACATTATGTGCTTTAAAACAAGCTCAGCAACAAGAACAGTGTTTCTCATGAGATGCCTGCTTGGGTCCATGCCTGGACACTTTTGAATCACAGGATACACCAGTGTGCCACCTCCAAGCACTCAAGCACACTCTCATGGTATCCAAACCATGAAGTCCCCTCCAATGCTCAGGAGGGACTCCTCGTGCACCCCGCGACCCCAGGGTCAAGACAGTGACACCAATACTGGGCCTTCAAACTGAGACTCCTGATTACATTCCTGGCCTTTCAAACTAGGTGTTAAGCCTTGTAACAGGGATATTAAATAAGGGGGCAAAACCAACTTAAATCGTAGGAGAGGTTTATAGTTCCATCTAGTGGTTGAGACAAGGCCTAACATGGCTTTTAAGTGTGTAAGTGGGAGCCAGGCAGGGCTTTTCTGCATGTCAGACATGTCCAATGTTATGCAGTTTAAAAATCAGCATCAAATTGTGGAGACCTGGTTCTGGCCTCCACAGCAAGGTCATACCATGACCTTTGCCAGACATGACTGTACTATGCAGTTAGTCAGCATCAAAGGCCTTGTTATGACCTTTAAGTGAGGGTCTTTGTTGCTTTTAAGTAGTTTAACAACTTTTTGTACACCAGGTTGGTGTTATAATTGTATCCACTGCATCTTCATCATATAGCATTCAAGATTGGGTCCTGGGTGATAGAAAACAGGGGCCTGGCCACTCGGCACAATGTCAGGATCTGGCCGGGTTAGGTTTGGGGGAAAAGTTGTGACCGAGGCTAAAGGCCTCGGTCTATGGCACGCTCTCGATAACACTGCCCTGAGCGTCCCATCACCAGGTCCCTGCTCCCTATGTAACTCCCATGGACGGCTCTCTTGTTACTGAGATGAAGTGAGAAATGGCTCCCCTAAATACCATTTGAAAGACTACGCATACCGCGGCTTGTAACTGTGGTGTATACCAAATAAGTGTGCCCTCTGAGAAACAATTAGACTTGTGCCTAGTGTTGGTCTGTTTCTCATAGAGGCCTGTGAGTGACTCCAACACACTTTACCTGTCACCACCGTGACTGTGTGTGTTGTGCCTGAGAGGTAGAGATAGAATGAGAGAACATTGGCTTTTTAGTGGATGTATATCCTTTTAGTAAGAGGATGTATGTCCTTCTTATTGAGTGTGTCTCAACCAATGTTCTAACATTCGCTGAGCTGTATCTGCTGTCCAGTGAATATTGTCCCCCTGTGTCATAAACTGCTGGGATGGCAACAGGGGTATTGTTCTCAGTCTCTCTCCTATGATGTGGTTCAAGTATTCAAGCATCTCAGCCGATTGATAGGGCAGATGCTGTGAATAATTCACCAGCGGGACCCATATTCTTGCCAGGGGGAAGCGCTCTTGTAAGGCTGTGACCGCTTGAATCATCTGTCTGTGCAGGGTAGATCTGTCTATCCAAGCATGGCAATTAATCCCCACTGCCAGGATGACCTTTGTGACCTCTGCACAGACAGTTGTATGGGTCATAAGAGCAGGAACATGGCCAAAATGGGCACCAGGGTAACTGTCAATCTGCAGTTGGGGGCATCTGAACCTGTGTATGTTTTTCAGGTTCGAATCCCCTAGGAGCAACCACTGTGTGTTAGTGGTTAGAACCCAATCCCTATATTTGTTTGGTGTGGAGGCATGCCTAGTGGGTTTCTGGTTCTTAGGTGGGGCGGTGCGCCACCTGACTGAGCAGGTGTGTTTGACCTCTGCACTATGTACGAGTGAGGTCACAGACCCAGGCCCTACTTCCAGTCTCTGACTCTGTGTTGCAGAGCTGTCACATTCGGACGAGGGTGTGTCACGGTCAGTATGGATGTCTCTCTGAGTAGCATCCCTGACATTAAGCATTAATACTGCTGCAGGCTTATGTATAACTGCTGCTTGTTGTGGGGGCGTAGCGTAACCCACAGATGACACCGCCGCTGTTTCACCTTTAACCTTGGCCTCTATCATGGCCTCAGCTGTTTTTACAGTATGTGACTGCAGTGAGGCCATGGCTTTGTGTGCCCATCTTGTTGCTGTTTCAAAAGGCCCATGCCACTCTGAATCTGTCATATGTGGCATGGTGTTAATCTCAGCCTGCATCCTGGCCATATAGTGGCTCCGCAGGCTCCTTAAAGTAGCCATTTCCCATTGTCTCGCATGTCCCTCTAAGATTTGGTCCAACTCTGGGGTGGGACCAAATGGTCGGACTGCGGCAATGAGTGTTCCAGTAATTTTGCTGATCCCTGGTGGAGGAGCGTCCTGGGTCACAAATGCTAAATGGTGAGAGGCCCTAATAATAGCTAGCATGACCTTAGCTTTGTCCCTATGTTGAGGGTCTGACCCCTCCTCCATGTAATTCCCACTATTGCCTACACACTCAGGCCTATCGTGCCCCTCGGGCGCCTGGTGCTGGTCTGTGGGGAGACGACAGGGCTCTGTGGTGTGCCAGTCCCAAGGGCCTGTGTATTGGCCCTCCTCCACACTAAGGTGTCTTTGAGTATCGTCGGCTAGGGCCACAGTATCTTGCTGTGAGGGCTGCCATGGGTAGTATGTCTCATCCCCCCAGTCTGGATTTTGTGACTGGGGGTCGTCCTTAACTATGTCACCCGTGTATGGTGGCCTACATTTGGTGCATATATCTGAATAGCAACCAGTGCCATCACATGCAGCCACTAGCCTAGGTGCCGCTGGTGCTCTACCTCTCACTGTCAGGTTCTGTTCGGATTCTGGTCCTGATACGGACTCATCCCTAAACTCTAAAGCCCTGTATGGGCTGGGTTGCTGTTGCCTAGGCTCTATGTTGGACGCCTGGCTGTTGGGAGGCCTCTGTTGCAGTGGATTTTGCTCTGGGCGTATGTTAGGGCTTCTATGAGACACCCTGGGCGGATGTGTAACTACCCTAGACCCCAGGCGTGTGAGTGATCTGCCCCTCTTTTTAGACATAACTGCCCAGGCTTTTTTTGTTTGATGCTGTTTAATGACTGCTATTTATTCAGACAGTCAGGCGTCTCAATGTGGACGCTGTGCAGATTTGTTTGCCGACACGGGCCTACCTGGCTGCTAGTTGCTTCTTTTTTGAAGCACAAAATGGCGTCTCCCCTGCCCCTGCTTGTTCTAGTTCTGGGTCACAGGTGGGCGCACAATTGCAGCTACTCTACCCAGCTTTCTCTGCTAAATTGCCGCTTCTTCTTAGCTCTGATAAGAGCTTTTTTAGCCCTTAGAAGGGCTATTTCTTCTGGTCCTGATAAGGACCTTTTTGCTGCTTGCTCTTGATTTTGGTCCGCGTGTCTTTCTTGAACGCGTCCAATAAGGAACTTAGGTCGTAGAAAATCGTCAACTTAATCTGTAACACGACGCGTTTCGATCATCAAGGATCTCATCAGGTGTTTTCAAGTTGACTGTGATCAAAAAATGTGACTTAGTGGGTCTTCAATGAGGCTTGAGTGAAAAAAGAGCTTTTGCAGCGATGCGGTCTGTTCGGTTGTCTCCAGCACAGTGAGCTCATCGCAGAGCGAGCCGCTTCACTGGCTGGAGGGGCGTGGTTAAGCTCCCACCCCAGAGAAAGTATTTTACTCTGGCACCTAAGTGACGCACTTTCTCATACTATTAACCTCTCATAAAATTTTCTGAATAGAAAATAAATTACTTTGAATAAAAGTAAGTATGAAACAAAAAGAAATGGTTAAAAAATTCCATTCCCTCGACCTTTCGTGGTCTGTTCCAGTTTTGGGGTGCCACCCTGCAAGGTCGGACGCCTGCCATGCCGCCCCTCGCAATACAAGTCCATGCATATCCCTGTGTGTGTTTTGATTGTGAGCCTGTGCCATGGGACAAATCCACCATGTGGTTGAGTCCCCCTTGCATCAGGTGAACAATCAAAATCACACTTAACCACATTCTACATCCTGGCATTTACTGGCCCTCAGCATGTAATGCCTTCTTGGATCAATGTTTGAACACCTCTGGATCACAGGATGCGTAAGTATGTCACCCACAAGCACCCCGGTACACCCTCATGGTGTCCAAACCATGAAGTCCCCATCAATGCTCAGGGGAGACCTCTCACACACCCCATGACCCCAGGGTCAAGACAGTGACAGCAATATTGGGCCTTCAAATTAAGGCATGCTATTACAATTTGATTTCCTCCACTCTAATTGATCTATGTTGTATGTTCAATGTCCCAATTAAATTTAGGGTTAGGGTTAGGGTTAGGGTTAGGGTTAGGGTTAGGGTTAGGGTTAGGTTTGGGGGAAAAGGGTTAGGGTTAGGGTTAGGGTTAGGGTTAGGGTTAGGGTTAGGGTTAGGGTTAGGGTTAGGGTTAGGGTTAGGGTTAGGTTTGGGGGAAAAGTTGTGACCGAGTGTCAAAGGCCTCGGTCTATGGCACGCTCTCGATAACACTGCCCTGAGTGTCCCATCACCAGGTCCCTGCTCGCTATGCAACTCCCATGGACGGCTCTCTTGTTACTGAGATGAAGTGAAAAATGGCTTCCCTTAATACCATTTGAAAGACTGCGCATATTGCGGCTCGTGACTGTGGTGTACACCAAATAAGTCATGCCCTCTAAGAAACAAATTTTGGTTCTTATAGCCTAATTGTTTGGCTGTTTCTTAATTAAGGCCTCTAATACACCCTTATTGTGTATGTTGTTCTAATTTAAGTTAGGCTATGAGTACGCCACATCTGAGTAAATCTTTTGACTAGACAGACTGGTCTAGTTTGTTGGCCTCCTAGGGTGTGTCATGGTCAGTATGGATGTCCAGGAGGGTTTCATCACTGACAGACACTAATTGAGCAGCAGGCTTTTACCGGGCCTTGCTGTCTGTGGGAGTCTGGTTTCTCCCACATATTTCCAGTCTCTGGCTATGTGCTACAGAGCTGTTGTATTCAAACTGATCAGTTGACTCAGTTTATTGATCTCCTAGGGGCGTGTCATGGTCGATGTAGATGTCCAGAGGGCTTACATCTCTGACAAATGACACTGTGGCTATTGTACTATCTATCCTTTTTGGTCAGCTGGTTCTATGTATGTGTGGGGTGCCATGTTGTCCGCAGTTGTTACCCTATATGTTAATTCCATAGATTGATCAGTAGACTTATTTATTCAACGCTACTTAATGTGGAAAAAACCAGAATTCTCACAAATGATTTCTTATGGATGACTTTCAGGAGTTATATCATAGGAGAATGGCACCTCATTCATCATGTTACCCCTTCATTGGTCCCGCAGGACCTTCCAATTTTATTCCAAATTTACACACATTAAGATCCACATTAGTACTGTGGTTGCTTCTAGTGTTATTCTTGCCAAGGCTCACTAATGGGTGCCTGGCTATCATGGGAGGCCTTCTGCAGTGGATGTGGCACTGGGCATATATCTGGGCTTCTAGTATATACCCTGGGCGGGTGTGAAGCTACCCCAGATCCCAGGTGTTTAATAGATCTGTCTCTGATTTTAGACATGCCTGCCCAGGCAGTTTGATGCTGTTCCAATGACTGCTATTTTATTAAGACAGTCAGGCGTCTCTTCATAAAGACGTCTTGCCCTCTTCTAATAAAGCAGATGTTTGCCAAGTTGGTTTTTTCAAAATAGCTGTTCTACATGGAACGCTGGCGTACACCAGCTGTTCAACATGGCACGCCAATATTGAATCAGATGTTTCCCAAGTTGGTTTTTTCCAAAGTAGCTGTTCTACATGGCACGCTGGCGTTAACCAGCTGTTCATCATGGAGCGCTAACATTGAATGCTATTTGTTGCCGCAGTGTGTCTTCTTAGCCCTGACAAGGGCTTTTCCTCTGCTAATCCAGAGGAAAAATATGCTCTTTATCTTGGTCCGCGTGTCTTTCTTGAACGCGTCCAATAAGGAACTTAGGTCATAGAAAATCGTCAACTTAATCTGTAACACGACGCGTTTCGATCATCAAGGATCTCATCAGGTGTTATCAAGTTGACTGTGATCAAAAAATGTGACTTAGTGGGTCTTCAATGAGGCTTGAGTGAACAAAGAGCTTTTGCAGCGATGCGGTCTGTTCGGTTGTCTCCAGCACAGTGAGCTCTTCGCAGAGCGAGCCGCTTCACTGGCTGGAGGGGCGTGGTTAAGCTCCCACCCCAGAGAAAGTATTTTACTCTGGCACCTAAGTGACGCACTTTCTCATACTATTAACCTCTCATAAAATTTTCTGAATAGAAAATAAATTACTTTAAATAAAAGTAAGTATGAAACAAAAAGAAATGGTTCAAAAATTCCATTCCCTCGACCTTTCGTGGTCTGTTCCAGTTTTGGGGTGCCACCCTGCAAGGTCGGACGCCTGCCATGCCGCCCCTTGCAAAACAAGTCCATGCATATCCCTGTGTGTGTTTTGACTGTGAGCCTGTGCCATGGGACAAATCCACCATGTGGTTGAGTCCCCCTTGCATCAGGTGAACAGTCAAAATCACACTCTACCATATTTTACATCCTGGCCTTTACTGGCCCTCAGCATGTTTATGCCTCCTTGGATCAATGTTTGAACACCTTTGAGTCACAGGATCCGTAAGTGTGTCACCCACAAGCACTCAGGTACACTTTCATGATATCAGGCCGGGTACATCGTGCCACTTCGGGGCAACAGGGTCTTAACCCACATGTAGTCCATCACTGCAACCATGAAGCCCCCATTAATGCCCAGGAGTGACTCCTCGTATATCCTATGACCCCAGGGTCAAGACAGTGACAGCAATATTGGGCCTTCAAATTAAGGCATGCTTTTACAATTTGATTTCCTCCAGTCAATTGATCTATGTTGTATGTTCAAGGTCCCAATTAAATTTAGGGGTAGGCCAGGGTGACAATTTTCTTTAGGGATAAACTTGGTTCGGTTTAGGGCCTAGATCTAATTAAACGTGAATTGGAGGGGTTAAGGTGTGTATTTATAATAGGATGGGGTTAGTTAACTGCACAATAAGGTGATTGGTTAAGTTCAGGCACTAAAGGGCGTGGTTAGGTTATGGGTTAAGGGATAGGCGATGGTTATGTCTATACAAAATGCCTAGGTTAGGTTTAGGCGTATGTGTCTACATGCATAAGCAGTGTTATATTTAGGCTAAAGTACGGCCTTCAAATTGCTCGATTTGGCTTGTCACTGCTATGACTGTTACACAAAGCACTAGGCTAGGCATCTGTTATGACATATATAAGCAGTGTTATATTGGGCTAAAGTATGGCCTTCAAAGTGCTCGACCAGGCTTAAGCACTGCTGTGGCTGTTCTGTTTACATTGTGTGCTTTAAAACAAGCTCAGCAACAAGAACAGTGTTTCTCATGTGATGCCTGCTTGGGTCAATGCCTGGACACCTCCGAATCACAGGACACACCAGTGTGCCACCCCCAAGCACCCAAGCACACTCCCATGGTATCCAAACCATGAAGTCCCCTCCAATGCTCAGGAGGGACTCCTCGCGCACCCCGCGACCCCAGGGTCAAGACAGTGACACCAATACTGGGCCTTCAAACTGAGACTCCTGATTACATTCCTGGCCTTTCAAACTAGGTGTTAAGCCTTGTAACAGGGATATTAAATAAGGGGGCAAAACCAACTTAAATCGTAGGAGAGGTTTATAGTTCCATCTAGTGGTTGAGACAAGGCCTAACATGGCTTTTAAGTGTGTAAGTGGGAGCCAGGCAGGGCTTTTCTGCATGTCAGACATGTCCAATGTTATGCAGTTTAAAAATCAGCATCAAATTGTGGAGACCTGGTTCTGGCCTCCACAGCAAGGTCATACCATGACCTTTGCCAGACATGACTGTACTATGCAGTTAGTCAGCATCAAAGGCCTTGTTATGACCTTTAAGTGAGGGTCTTTGTTGCTTTTAAGTAGTTTAACAACTTTTTGTACACCAGGTTGGTGTTATAATTGCATCCACTGCATCTTCATCATAAAGCATTCAAGATTGGGTCCTGGGTGATAGAAAGCAGGGGCCTGGCCACTCGGCACAATGCCAGGATCTGGCCGGGTTAGGTTTGGGGGAAAAGTTGTGACCGAGTGTCAAAGGCCTCGGTCTATGGCACGCTCTCGATAACACTGCCCTGAGTGTCCCATCACCAGGTCCCTGCTCGCTATGCAACTCCCATGGACGGCTCTCTTGTTACTGAGATGAAGTGAAAAATGGCTTCCCTTAATACCATTTGAAAGACTGCGCATATTGCGGCTCGTGACTGTGGTGTACACCAAATAAGTCATGCCCTCTAAGAAACAAATTTTGGTTCTTATAGCCTAATTGTTTGGCTGTTTCTTAATTAAGGCCTCTAATACACCCTTATTGTGTATGTTGTTCTAATTTAAGTTAGGCTATGAGTACGCCACATCTGAGTAAATCTTTTGACTAGACAGACTGGTCTAGTTTGTTGGCCTCCTAGGGTGTGTCATGGTCAGTATGGATGTCCAGGAGGGTTTCATCACTGACAGACACTAATTGAGCAGCAGGCTTTTACCGGGCCTTGCTGTCTGTGGGAGTCTGGTTTCTCCCACATATTTCCAGTCTCTGGCTATGTGCTACAGAGCTGTTGTATTCAAACTGATCAGTTGACTCAGTTTATTGATCTCCTAGGGGCGTGTCATGGTCGATGTAGATGTCCAGAGGGCTTACATCTCTGACAAATGACACTGTGGCTATTGTACTATCTATCCTTTTTGGTCAGCTGGTTCTATGTATGTGTGGGGTGCCATGTTGTCCGCAGTTGTTACCCTATATGTTAATTCCATAGATTGATCAGTAGACTTATTTATTCAACGCTACTTAATGTGGAAAAAACCAGAATTCTCACAAATGATTTCTTATGGATGACTTTCAGGAGTTATATCATAGGAGAATGGCACCTCATTCATCATGTTACCCCTTCATTGGTCCCGCAGGACCTTCCAATTTTATTCCAAATTTACACACATTAAGATCCACATTAGTACTGTGGTTGCTTCTAGTGTTATTCTTGCCAAGGCTCACTAATGGGTGCCTGGCTATCATGGGAGGCCTTCTGCAGTGGATGTGGCACTGGGCATATATCTGGGCTTCTAGTATATACCCTGGGCGGGTGTGAAGCTACCCCAGATCCCAGGTGTTTAATAGATCTGTCTCTGATTTTAGACATGCCTGCCCAGGCAGTTTGATGCTGTTCCAATGACTGCTATTTTATTAAGACAGTCAGGCGTCTCTTCATAAAGACGTCTTGCCCTCTTCTAATAAAGCAGATGTTTGCCAAGTTGGT
The DNA here is from genome assembly GCF_964638095.1 of Poromitra crassiceps. Taxonomy (NCBI): domain Eukaryota; kingdom Metazoa; phylum Chordata; class Actinopteri; order Beryciformes; family Melamphaidae; genus Poromitra; species Poromitra crassiceps. The sequence continues at coordinate 16,912 of NW_028151624.1, read as the reverse complement.
TTTTTCAAAATAGCTGTTCTACATGGAACGCTGGCGTACACCAGCTGTTCAACATGGCACGCCAATATTGAATCAGATGTTTCCCAAGTTGGTTTTTTCCAAAGTAGCTGTTCTACATGGCACGCTGGCGTTAACCAGCTGTTCATCATGGAGCGCTAACATTGAATGCTATTTGTTGCCGCAGTGTGTCTTCTTAGCCCTGACAAGGGCTTTTCCTCTGCTAATCCAGAGGAAAAATATGCTCTTTATCTTGGTCCGCGTGTCTTTCTTGAACGCGTCCAATAAGGAACTTAGGTCATAGAAAATCGTCAACTTAATCTGTAACACGACGCGTTTCGATCATCAAGGATCTCATCAGGTGTTATCAAGTTGACTGTGATCAAAAAATGTGACTTAGTGGGTCTTCAATGAGGCTTGAGTGAACAAAGAGCTTTTGCAGCGATGCGGTCTGTTCGGTTGTCTCCAGCACAGTGAGCTCTTCGCAGAGCGAGCCGCTTCACTGGCTGGAGGGGCGTGGTTAAGCTCCCACCCCAGAGAAAGTATTTTACTCTGGCACCTAAGTGACGCACTTTCTCATACTATTAACCTCTCATAAAATTTTCTGAATAGAAAATAAATTACTTTAAATAAAAGTAAGTATGAAACAAAAAGAAATGGTTCAAAAATTCCATTCCCTCGACCTTTCGTGGTCTGTTCCAGTTTTGGGGTGCCACCCTGCAAGGTCGGACGCCTGCCATGCCGCCCCTTGCAAAACAAGTCCATGCATATCCCTGTGTGTGTTTTGACTGTGAGCCTGTGCCATGGGACAAATCCACCATGTGGTTGAGTCCCCCTTGCATCAGGTGAACAGTCAAAATCACACTCTACCATATTTTACATCCTGGCCTTTACTGGCCCTCAGCATGTTTATGCCTCCTTGGATCAATGTTTGAACACCTTTGAGTCACAGGATCCGTAAGTGTGTCACCCACAAGCACTCAGGTACACTTTCATGATATCAGGCCGGGTACATCGTGCCACTTCGGGGCAACAGGGTCTTAACCCACATGTAGTCCATCACTGCAACCATGAAGCCCCCATTAATGCCCAGGAGTGACTCCTCGTATATCCTATGACCCCAGGGTCAAGACAGTGACAGCAATATTGGGCCTTCAAATTAAGGCATGCTTTTACAATTTGATTTCCTCCAGTCAATTGATCTATGTTGTATGTTCAAGGTCCCAATTAAATTTAGGGGTAGGCCAGGGTGACAATTTTCTTTAGGGATAAACTTGGTTCGGTTTAGGGCCTAGATCTAATTAAACGTGAATTGGAGGGGTTAAGGTGTGTATTTATAATAGGATGGGGTTAGTTAACTGCACAATAAGGTGATTGGTTAAGTTCAGGCACTAAAGGGCGTGGTTAGGTTATGGGTTAAGGGATAGGCGATGGTTATGTCTATACAAAATGCCTAGGTTAGGTTTAGGCGTATGTGTCTACATGCATAAGCAGTGTTATATTTAGGCTAAAGTACGGCCTTCAAATTGCTCGATTTGGCTTGTCACTGCTATGACTGTTACACAAAGCACTAGGCTAGGCATCTGTTATGACATATATAAGCAGTGTTATATTGGGCTAAAGTATGGCCTTCAAAGTGCTCGACCAGGCTTAAGCACTGCTGTGGCTGTTCTGTTTACATTGTGTGCTTTAAAACAAGCTCAGCAACAAGAACAGTGTTTCTCATGTGATGCCTGCTTGGGTCAATGCCTGGACACCTCCGAATCACAGGACACACCAGTGTGCCACCCCCAAGCACCCAAGCACACTCCCATGGTATCCAAACCATGAAGTCCCCTCCAATGCTCAGGAGGGACTCCTCGCGCACCCCGCGACCCCAGGGTCAAGACAGTGACACCAATACTGGGCCTTCAAACTGAGACTCCTGATTACATTCCTGGCCTTTCAAACTAGGTGTTAAGCCTTGTAACAGGGATATTAAATAAGGGGGCAAAACCAACTTAAATCGTAGGAGAGGTTTATAGTTCCATCTAGTGGTTGAGACAAGGCCTAACATGGCTTTTAAGTGTGTAAGTGGGAGCCAGGCAGGGCTTTTCTGCATGTCAGACATGTCCAATGTTATGCAGTTTAAAAATCAGCATCAAATTGTGGAGACCTGGTTCTGGCCTCCACAGCAAGGTCATACCATGACCTTTGCCAGACATGACTGTACTATGCAGTTAGTCAGCATCAAAGGCCTTGTTATGACCTTTAAGTGAGGGTCTTTGTTGCTTTTAAGTAGTTTAACAACTTTTTGTACACCAGGTTGGTGTTATAATTGCATCCACTGCATCTTCATCATAAAGCATTCAAGATTGGGTCCTGGGTGATAGAAAGCAGGGGCCTGGCCACTCGGCACAATGCCAGGATCTGGCCGGGTTAGGTTTGGGGGAAAAGTTGTGACCGAGTGTCAAAGGCCTCGGTCTATGGCACGCTCTCGATAACACTGCCCTGAGTGTCCCATCACCAGGTCCCTGCTCGCTATGCAACTCCCATGGACGGCTCTCTTGTTACTGAGATGAAGTGAAAAATGGCTTCCCTTAATACCATTTGAAAGACTGCGCATATTGCGGCTCGTGACTGTGGTGTACACCAAATAAGTCATGCCCTCTAAGAAACAAATTTTGGTTCTTATAGCCTAATTGTTTGGCTGTTTCTTAATTAAGGCCTCTAATACACCCTTATTGTGTATGTTGTTCTAATTTAAGTTAGGCTATGAGTACGCCACATCTGAGTAAATCTTTTGACTAGACAGACTGGTCTAGTTTGTTGGCCTCCTAGGGTGTGTCATGGTCAGTATGGATGTCCAGGAGGGTTTCATCACTGACAGACACTAATTGAGCAGCAGGCTTTTACCGGGCCTTGCTGTCTGTGGGAGTCTGGTTTCTCCCACATATTTCCAGTCTCTGGCTATGTGCTACAGAGCTGTTGTATTCAAACTGATCAGTTGACTCAGTTTATTGATCTCCTAGGGGCGTGTCATGGTCGATGTAGATGTCCAGAGGGCTTACATCTCTGACAAATGACACTGTGGCTATTGTACTATCTATCCTTTTTGGTCAGCTGGTTCTATGTATGTGTGGGGTGCCATGTTGTCCGCAGTTGTTACCCTATATGTTAATTCCATAGATTGATCAGTAGACTTATTTATTCAACGCTACTTAATGTGGAAAAAACCAGAATTCTCACAAATGATTTCTTATGGATGACTTTCAGGAGTTATATCATAGGAGAATGGCACCTCATTCATCATGTTACCCCTTCATTGGTCCCGCAGGACCTTCCAATTTTATTCCAAATTTACACACATTAAGATCCACATTAGTACTGTGGTTGCTTCTAGTGTTATTCTTGCCAAGGCTCACTAATGGGTGCCTGGCTATCATGGGAGGCCTTCTGCAGTGGATGTGGCACTGGGCATATATCTGGGCTTCTAGTATATACCCTGGGCGGGTGTGAAGCTACCCCAGATCCCAGGTGTTTAATAGATCTGTCTCTGATTTTAGACATGCCTGCCCAGGCAGTTTGATGCTGTTCCAATGACTGCTATTTTATTAAGACAGTCAGGCGTCTCTTCATAAAGACGTCTTGCCCTCTTCTAATAAAGCAGATGTTTGCCAAGTTGGTTTTTTCAAAATAGCTGTTCTACATGGAACGCTGGCGTACACCAGCTGTTCAACATGGCACGCCAATATTGAATCAGATGTTTCCCAAGTTGGTTTTTTCCAAAGTAGCTGTTCTACATGGCACGCTGGCGTTAACCAGCTGTTCATCATGGAGCGCTAACATTGAATGCTATTTGTTGCCGCAGTGTGTCTTCTTAGCCCTGACAAGGGCTTTTCCTCTGCTAATCCAGAGGAAAAATATGCTCTTTATCTTGGTCCGCGTGTCTTTCTTGAACGCGTCCAATAAGGAACTTAGGTCATAGAAAATCGTCAACTTAATCTGTAACACGACGCGTTTCGATCATCAAGGATCTCATCAGGTGTTATCAAGTTGACTGTGATCAAAAAATGTGACTTAGTGGGTCTTCAATGAGGCTTGAGTGAACAAAGAGCTTTTGCAGCGATGCGGTCTGTTCGGTTGTCTCCAGCACAGTGAGCTCTTCGCAGAGCGAGCCGCTTCACTGGCTGGAGGGGCGTGGTTAAGCTCCCACCCCAGAGAAAGTATTTTACTCTGGCACCTAAGTGACGCACTTTCTCATACTATTAACCTCTCATAAAATTTTCTGAATAGAAAATAAATTACTTTAAATAAAAGTAAGTATGAAACAAAAAGAAATGGTTCAAAAATTCCATTCCCTCGACCTTTCGTGGTCTGTTCCAGTTTTGGGGTGCCACCCTGCAAGGTCGGACGCCTGCCATGCCGCCCCTTGCAAAACAAGTCCATGCATATCCCTGTGTGTGTTTTGACTGTGAGCCTGTGCCATGGGACAAATCCACCATGTGGTTGAGTCCCCCTTGCATCAGGTGAACAGTCAAAATCACACTCTACCATATTTTACATCCTGGCCTTTACTGGCCCTCAGCATGTTTATGCCTCCTTGGATCAATGTTTGAACACCTTTGAGTCACAGGATCCGTAAGTGTGTCACCCACAAGCACTCAGGTACACTTTCATGATATCAGGCCGGGTACATCGTGCCACTTCGGGGCAACAGGGTCTTAACCCACATGTAGTCCATCACTGCAACCATGAAGCCCCCATTAATGCCCAGGAGTGACTCCTCGTATATCCTATGACCCCAGGGTCAAGACAGTGACAGCAATATTGGGCCTTCAAATTAAGGCATGCTTTTACAATTTGATTTCCTCCAGTCAATTGATCTATGTTGTATGTTCAAGGTCCCAATTAAATTTAGGGGTAGGCCAGGGTGACAATTTTCTTTAGGGATAAACTTGGTTCGGTTTAGGGCCTAGATCTAATTAAACGTGAATTGGAGGGGTTAAGGTGTGTATTTATAATAGGATGGGGTTAGTTAACTGCACAATAAGGTGATTGGTTAAGTTCAGGCACTAAAGGGCGTGGTTAGGTTATGGGTTAAGGGATAGGCGATGGTTATGTCTATACAAAATGCCTAGGTTAGGTTTAGGCGTATGTGTCTACATGCATAAGCAGTGTTATATTTAGGCTAAAGTACGGCCTTCAAATTGCTCGATTTGGCTTGTCACTGCTATGACTGTTACACAAAGCACTAGGCTAGGCATCTGTTATGACATATATAAGCAGTGTTATATTGGGCTAAAGTATGGCCTTCAAAGTGCTCGACCAGGCTTAAGCACTGCTGTGGCTGTTCTGTTTACATTGTGTGCTTTAAAACAAGCTCAGCAACAAGAACAGTGTTTCTCATGTGATGCCTGCTTGGGTCAATGCCTGGACACCTCCGAATCACAGGACACACCAGTGTGCCACCCCCAAGCACCCAAGCACACTCCCATGGTATCCAAACCATGAAGTCCCCTCCAATGCTCAGGAGGGACTCCTCGCGCACCCCGCGACCCCAGGGTCAAGACAGTGACACCAATACTGGGCCTTCAAACTGAGACTCCTGATTACATTCCTGGCCTTTCAAACTAGGTGTTAAGCCTTGTAACAGGGATATTAAATAAGGGGGCAAAACCAACTTAAATCGTAGGAGAGGTTTATAGTTCCATCTAGTGGTTGAGACAAGGCCTAACATGGCTTTTAAGTGTGTAAGTGGGAGCCAGGCAGGGCTTTTCTGCATGTCAGACATGTCCAATGTTATGCAGTTTAAAAATCAGCATCAAATTGTGGAGACCTGGTTCTGGCCTCCACAGCAAGGTCATACCATGACCTTTGCCAGACATGACTGTACTATGCAGTTAGTCAGCATCAAAGGCCTTGTTATGACCTTTAAGTGAGGGTCTTTGTTGCTTTTAAGTAGTTTAACAACTTTTTGTACACCAGGTTGGTGTTATAATTGCATCCACTGCATCTTCATCATAAAGCATTCAAGATTGGGTCCTGGGTGATAGAAAGCAGGGGCCTGGCCACTCGGCACAATGCCAGGATCTGGCCGGGTTAGGTTTGGGGGAAAAGTTGTGACCGAGTGTCAAAGGCCTCGGTCTATGGCACGCTCTCGATAACACTGCCCTGAGTGTCCCATCACCAGGTCCCTGCTCGCTATGCAACTCCCATGGACGGCTCTCTTGTTACTGAGATGAAGTGAAAAATGGCTTCCCTTAATACCATTTGAAAGACTGCGCATATTGCGGCTCGTGACTGTGGTGTACACCAAATAAGTCATGCCCTCTAAGAAACAAATTTTGGTTCTTATAGCCTAATTGTTTGGCTGTTTCTTAATTAAGGCCTCTAATACACCCTTATTGTGTATGTTGTTCTAATTTAAGTTAGGCTATGAGTACGCCACATCTGAGTAAATCTTTTGACTAGACAGACTGGTCTAGTTTGTTGGCCTCCTAGGGTGTGTCATGGTCAGTATGGATGTCCAGGAGGGTTTCATCACTGACAGACACTAATTGAGCAGCAGGCTTTTACCGGGCCTTGCTGTCTGTGGGAGTCTGGTTTCTCCCACATATTTCCAGTCTCTGGCTATGTGCTACAGAGCTGTTGTATTCAAACTGATCAGTTGACTCAGTTTATTGATCTCCTAGGGGCGTGTCATGGTCGATGTAGATGTCCAGAGGGCTTACATCTCTGACAAATGACACTGTGGCTATTGTACTATCTATCCTTTTTGGTCAGCTGGTTCTATGTATGTGTGGGGTGCCATGTTGTCCGCAGTTGTTACCCTATATGTTAATTCCATAGATTGATCAGTAGACTTATTTATTCAACGCTACTTAATGTGGAAAAAACCAGAATTCTCACAAATGATTTCTTATGGATGACTTTCAGGAGTTATATCATAGGAGAATGGCACCTCATTCATCATGTTACCCCTTCATTGGTCCCGCAGGACCTTCCAATTTTATTCCAAATTTACACACATTAAGATCCACATTAGTACTGTGGTTGCTTCTAGTGTTATTCTTGCCAAGGCTCACTAATGGGTGCCTGGCTATCATGGGAGGCCTTCTGCAGTGGATGTGGCACTGGGCATATATCTGGGCTTCTAGTATATACCCTGGGCGGGTGTGAAGCTACCCCAGATCCCAGGTGTTTAATAGATCTGTCTCTGATTTTAGACATGCCTGCCCAGGCAGTTTGATGCTGTTCCAATGACTGCTATTTTATTAAGACAGTCAGGCGTCTCTTCATAAAGACGTCTTGCCCTCTTCTAATAAAGCAGATGTTTGCCAAGTTGGTTTTTTCAAAATAGCTGTTCTACATGGAACGCTGGCGTACACCAGCTGTTCAACATGGCACGCCAATATTGAATCAGATGTTTCCCAAGTTGGTTTTTTCCAAAGTAGCTGTTCTACATGGCACGCTGGCGTTAACCAGCTGTTCATCATGGAGCGCTAACATTGAATGCTATTTGTTGCCGCAGTGTGTCTTCTTAGCCCTGACAAGGGCTTTTCCTCTGCTAATCCAGAGGAAAAATATGCTCTTTATCTTGGTCCGCGTGTCTTTCTTGAACGCGTCCAATAAGGAACTTAGGTCATAGAAAATCGTCAACTTAATCTGTAACACGACGCGTTTCGATCATCAAGGATCTCATCAGGTGTTATCAAGTTGACTGTGATCAAAAAATGTGACTTAGTGGGTCTTCAATGAGGCTTGAGTGAACAAAGAGCTTTTGCAGCGATGCGGTCTGTTCGGTTGTCTCCAGCACAGTGAGCTCTTCGCAGAGCGAGCCGCTTCACTGGCTGGAGGGGCGTGGTTAAGCTCCCACCCCAGAGAAAGTATTTTACTCTGGCACCTAAGTGACGCACTTTCTCATACTATTAACCTCTCATAAAATTTTCTGAATAGAAAATAAATTACTTTAAATAAAAGTAAGTATGAAACAAAAAGAAATGGTTCAAAAATTCCATTCCCTCGACCTTTCGTGGTCTGTTCCAGTTTTGGGGTGCCACCCTGCAAGGTCGGACGCCTGCCATGCCGCCCCTTGCAAAACAAGTCCATGCATATCCCTGTGTGTGTTTTGACTGTGAGCCTGTGCCATGGGACAAATCCACCATGTGGTTGAGTCCCCCTTGCATCAGGTGAACAGTCAAAATCACACTCTACCATATTTTACATCCTGGCCTTTACTGGCCCTCAGCATGTTTATGCCTCCTTGGATCAATGTTTGAACACCTTTGAGTCACAGGATCCGTAAGTGTGTCACCCACAAGCACTCAGGTACACTTTCATGATATCAGGCCGGGTACATCGTGCCACTTCGGGGCAACAGGGTCTTAACCCACATGTAGTCCATCACTGCAACCATGAAGCCCCCATTAATGCCCAGGAGTGACTCCTCGTATATCCTATGACCCCAGGGTCAAGACAGTGACAGCAATATTGGGCCTTCAAATTAAGGCATGCTTTTACAATTTGATTTCCTCCAGTCAATTGATCTATGTTGTATGTTCAAGGTCCCAATTAAATTTAGGGGTAGGCCAGGGTGACAATTTTCTTTAGGGATAAACTTGGTTCGGTTTAGGGCCTAGATCTAATTAAACGTGAATTGGAGGGGTTAAGGTGTGTATTTATAATAGGATGGGGTTAGTTAACTGCACAATAAGGTGATTGGTTAAGTTCAGGCACTAAAGGGCGTGGTTAGGTTATGGGTTAAGGGATAGGCGATGGTTATGTCTATACAAAATGCCTAGGTTAGGTTTAGGCGTATGTGTCTACATGCATAAGCAGTGTTATATTTAGGCTAAAGTACGGCCTTCAAATTGCTCGATTTGGCTTGTCACTGCTATGACTGTTACACAAAGCACTAGGCTAGGCATCTGTTATGACATATATAAGCAGTGTTATATTGGGCTAAAGTATGGCCTTCAAAGTGCTCGACCAGGCTTAAGCACTGCTGTGGCTGTTCTGTTTACATTGTGTGCTTTAAAACAAGCTCAGCAACAAGAACAGTGTTTCTCATGTGATGCCTGCTTGGGTCAATGCCTGGACACCTCCGAATCACAGGACACACCAGTGTGCCACCCCCAAGCACCCAAGCACACTCCCATGGTATCCAAACCATGAAGTCCCCTCCAATGCTCAGGAGGGACTCCTCGCGCACCCCGCGACCCCAGGGTCAAGACAGTGACACCAATACTGGGCCTTCAAACTGAGACTCCTGATTACATTCCTGGCCTTTCAAACTAGGTGTTAAGCCTTGTAACAGGGATATTAAATAAGGGGGCAAAACCAACTTAAATCGTAGGAGAGGTTTATAGTTCCATCTAGTGGTTGAGACAAGGCCTAACATGGCTTTTAAGTGTGTAAGTGGGAGCCAGGCAGGGCTTTTCTGCATGTCAGACATGTCCAATGTTATGCAGTTTAAAAATCAGCATCAAATTGTGGAGACCTGGTTCTGGCCTCCACAGCAAGGTCATACCATGACCTTTGCCAGACATGACTGTACTATGCAGTTAGTCAGCATCAAAGGCCTTGTTATGACCTTTAAGTGAGGGTCTTTGTTGCTTTTAAGTAGTTTAACAACTTTTTGTACACCAGGTTGGTGTTATAATTGCATCCACTGCATCTTCATCATAAAGCATTCAAGATTGGGTCCTGGGTGATAGAAAGCAGGGGCCTGGCCACTCGGCACAATGCCAGGATCTGGCCGGGTTAGGTTTGGGGGAAAAGTTGTGACCGAGTGTCAAAGGCCTCGGTCTATGGCACGCTCTCGATAACACTGCCCTGAGTGTCCCATCACCAGGTCCCTGCTCGCTATGCAACTCCCATGGACGGCTCTCTTGTTACTGAGATGAAGTGAAAAATGGCTTCCCTTAATACCATTTGAAAGACTGCGCATATTGCGGCTCGTGACTGTGGTGTACACCAAATAAGTCATGCCCTCTAAGAAACAAATTTTGGTTCTTATAGCCTAATTGTTTGGCTGTTTCTTAATTAAGGCCTCTAATACACCCTTATTGTGTATGTTGTTCTAATTTAAGTTAGGCTATGAGTACGCCACATCTGAGTAAATCTTTTGACTAGACAGACTGGTCTAGTTTGTTGGCCTCCTAGGGTGTGTCATGGTCAGTATGGATGTCCAGGAGGGTTTCATCACTGACAGACACTAATTGAGCAGCAGGCTTTTACCGGGCCTTGCTGTCTGTGGGAGTCTGGTTTCTCCCACATATTTCCAGTCTCTGGCTATGTGCTACAGAGCTGTTGTATTCAAACTGATCAGTTGACTCAGTTTATTGATCTCCTAGGGGCGTGTCATGGTCGATGTAGATGTCCAGAGGGCTTACATCTCTGACAAATGACACTGTGGCTATTGTACTATCTATCCTTTTTGGTCAGCTGGTTCTATGTATGTGTGGGGTGCCATGTTGTCCGCAGTTGTTACCCTATATGTTAATTCCATAGATTGATCAGTAGACTTATTTATTCAACGCTACTTAATGTGGAAAAAACCAGAATTCTCACAAATGATTTCTTATGGATGACTTTCAGGAGTTATATCATAGGAGAATGGCACCTCATTCATCATGTTACCCCTTCATTGGTCCCGCAGGACCTTCCAATTTTATTCCAAATTTACACACATTAAGATCCACATTAGTACTGTGGTTGCTTCTAGTGTTATTCTTGCCAAGGCTCACTAATGGGTGCCTGGCTATCATGGGAGGCCTTCTGCAGTGGATGTGGCACTGGGCATATATCTGGGCTTCTAGTATATACCCTGGGCGGGTGTGAAGCTACCCCAGATCCCAGGTGTTTAATAGATCTGTCTCTGATTTTAGACATGCCTGCCCAGGCAGTTTGATGCTGTTCCAATGACTGCTATTTTATTAAGACAGTCAGGCGTCTCTTCATAAAGACGTCTTGCCCTCTTCTAATAAAGCAGATGTTTGCCAAGTTGGTTTTTTCAAAATAGCTGTTCTACATGGAACGCTGGCGTACACCAGCTGTTCAACATGGCACGCCAATATTGAATCAGATGTTTCCCAAGTTGGTTTTTTCCAAAGTAGCTGTTCTACATGGCACGCTGGCGTTAACCAGCTGTTCATCATGGAGCGCTAACATTGAATGCTATTTGTTGCCGCAGTGTGTCTTCTTAGCCCTGACAAGGGCTTTTCCTCTGCTAATCCAGAGGAAAAATATGCTCTTTATCTTGGTCCGCGTGTCTTTCTTGAACGCGTCCAATAAGGAACTTAGGTCATAGAAAATCGTCAACTTAATCTGTAACACGACGCGTTTCGATCATCAAGGATCTCATCAGGTGTTATCAAGTTGACTGTGATCAAAAAATGTGACTTAGTGGGTCTTCAATGAGGCTTGAGTGAACAAAGAGCTTTTGCAGCGATGCGGTCTGTTCGGTTGTCTCCAGCACAGTGAGCTCTTCGCAGAGCGAGCCGCTTCACTGGCTGGAGGGGCGTGGTTAAGCTCCCACCCCAGAGAAAGTATTTTACTCTGGCACCTAAGTGACGCACTTTCTCATACTATTAACCTCTCATAAAATTTTCTGAATAGAAAATAAATTACTTTAAATAAAAGTAAGTATGAAACAAAAAGAAATGGTTCAAAAATTCCATTCCCTCGACCTTTCGTGGTCTGTTCCAGTTTTGGGGTGCCACCCTGCAAGGTCGGACGCCTGCCATGCCGCCCCTTGCAAAACAAGTCCATGCATATCCCTGTGTGTGTTTTGACTGTGAGCCTGTGCCATGGGACAAATCCACCATGTGGTTGAGTCCCCCTTGCATCAGGTGAACAGTCAAAATCACACTCTACCATATTTTACATCCTGGCCTTTACTGGCCCTCAGCATGTTTATGCCTCCTTGGATCAATGTTTGAACACCTTTGAGTCACAGGATCCGTAAGTGTGTCACCCACAAGCACTCAGGTACACTTTCATGATATCAGGCCGGGTACATCGTGCCACTTCGGGGCAACAGGGTCTTAACCCACATGTAGTCCATCACTGCAACCATGAAGCCCCCATTAATGCCCAGGAGTGACTCCTCGTATATCCTATGACCCCAGGGTCAAGACAGTGACAGCAATATTGGGCCTTCAAATTAAGGCATGCTTTTACAATTTGATTTCCTCCAGTCAATTGATCTATGTTGTATGTTCAAGGTCCCAATTAAATTTAGGGGTAGGCCAGGGTGACAATTTTCTTTAGGGATAAACTTGGTTCGGTTTAGGGCCTAGATCTAATTAAACGTGAATTGGAGGGGTTAAGGTGTGTATTTATAATAGGATGGGGTTAGTTAACTGCACAATAAGGTGATTGGTTAAGTTCAGGCACTAAAGGGCGTGGTTAGGTTATGGGTTAAGGGATAGGCGATGGTTATGTCTATACAAAATGCCTAGGTTAGGTTTAGGCGTATGTGTCTACATGCATAAGCAGTGTTATATTTAGGCTAAAGTACGGCCTTCAAATTGCTCGATTTGGCTTGTCACTGCTAATGACTGTTTACACAAAGCACTAGGCTAGGCATCTGTTATGACATATATAAGCAGTGTTATATTGGGCTAAAGTATGGCCTTCAAAGTGCTCGACCAGGCTTAAGCACTGCTGTGGCTGTTCTGTTTACATTGTGTGCTTTAAAACAAGCTCAGCAACAAGAACAGTGTTTCTCATGTGATGCCTGCTTGGGTCAATGCCTGGACACCTCCGAATCACAGGACACACCAGTGTGCCACCCCCAAGCACCCAAGCACACTCCCATGGTATCCAAACCATGAAGTCCCCTCCAATGCTCAGGAGGGACTCCTCGCGCACCCCGCGACCCCAGGGTCAAGACAGTGACACCAATACTGGGCCTTCAAACTGAGACTCCTGATTACATTCCTGGCCTTTCAAACTAGGTGTTAAGCCTTGTAACAGGGATATTAAATAAGGGGGCAAAACCAACTTAAATCGTAGGAGAGGTTTATAGTTCCATCTAGTGGTTGAGACAAGGCCTAACATGGCTTTTAAGTGTGTAAGTGGGAGCCAGGCAGGGCTTTTCTGCATGTCAGACATGTCCAATGTTATGCAGTTTAAAAATCAGCATCAAATTGTGGAGACCTGGTTCTGGCCTCCACAGCAAGGTCATAACCATGACCTTTGCCAGACATGACTGTACTATGCAGTTAGTCAGCATCAAAGGCCTTGTTATGACCTTTAAGTGAGGGTCTTTGTTGCTTTTAAGTAGTTTAACAACTTTTTGTACACCAGGTTGGTGTTATAATTGCATCCACTGCATCTTCATCATAAAGCATTCAAGATTGGGTCCTGGGTGATAGAAAGCAGGGGCCCTGGCCACTCGGCACAATGCCAGGATCTGGCCGGGTTAGGTTTGGGGGAAAAGTTGTGACCGAGTGTCAAAGGCCTCGGTCTATGGCACGCTCTCGATAACACTGCCCTGAGTGTCCCATCACCAGGTCCCTGCTCGCTATGCAACTCCCATGGACGGCTCTCTTGTTACTGAGATGAAGTGAAAAATGGCTTCCCTTAATACCATTTGAAAGACTGCGCATATTGCGGCTCGTGACTGTGGTGTACACCAAATAAGTCATGCCTCTAAGAAACAAATTTTGGTTCTTATAGCCTAATTGTTTGGCTGTTTCTTAATTAAGGCCTCTAATACACCCTTATTGTGTATGTTGTTCTAATTTAAGTTAGGCTATGAGTACGCCACATCTGAGTAAATCTTTTGACTAGACAGACTGGTCTAGTTTGTTGGCCTCCTAGGGTGTGTCATGGTCAGTATGGATGTCCAGGAGGGTTTCATCACTGACAGACACTAATTGAGCAGCAGGCTTTTACCGGGCCTTGCTGTCTGTGGGAGTCTGGTTTCTCCCACATATTTCCAGTCTCTGGCTATGTGCTACAGAGCTGTTGTATTCAAACTGATCAGTTGACTCAGTTTATTGATCTCCTAGGGGCGTGTCATGGTCGATGTAGATGTCCAGAGGGCTTACATCTCTGACAAATGACACTGTGGCTATTGTACTATCTATCCTTTTTGGTCAGCTGGTTCTATGTATGTGTGGGGTGCCATGTTGTCCGCAGTTGTTACCCTATATGTTAATTCCATAGATTGATCAGTAGACTTATTTATTCAACGCTACTTAATGTGGAAAAAACCAGAATTCTCACAAATGATTTCTTATGGATGACTTTCAGGAGTTATATCATAGGAGAATGGCACCTCATTCATCATGTTACCCCTTCATTGGTCCCGCAGGACCTTCCAATTTTATTCCAAATTTACACACATTAAGATCCACATTAGTACTGTGGTTGCTTCTAGTGTTATTCTTGCCAAGGCTCACTAATGGGTGCCTGGCTATCATGGGAGGCCTTCTGCAGTGGATGTGGCACTGGGCATATATCTGGGCTTCTAGTATATACCCTGGGCGGGTGTGAAGCTACCCCAGATCCCAGGTGTTTAATAGATCTGTCTCTGATTTTAGACATGCCTGCCCAGGCAGTTTGATGCTGTTCCAATGACTGCTATTTTATTAAGACAGTCAGGCGTCTCTTCATAAAGACGTCTTGCCCTCTTCTAATAAAGCAGATGTTTGCCAAGTTCGGTTTTTTCAAAATAGCTGTTCTACATGGAACGCTGGCGTACACCAGCTGTTCAACATGGCACGCCAATATTGAATCAGATGTTTCCAAGTTGGTTTTTTCCAAAGTAGCTGTTCTACATGGCACGCTGGCGTTAACCAGCTGTTCATCATGGAGCGCTAACATTGAATGCTATTTGTTGCCGCAGTGTGTCTTCTTAGCCCTGACAAGGGCTTTTCCTCTGCTAATCCAGAGGAAAAATATGCTCTTTATCTTGGTCCGCGTGTCTTTCTTGAACGCGTCCAATAAGGAACTTAGGTCATAGAAAATCGTCAACTTAATCTGTAACACGACGCGTTTCGATCATCAAGGATCTCATCAGGTGTTATCAAGTTGACTGTGATCAAAAAATGTGACTTAGTGGGTCTTCAATGAGGCTTGAGTGAACAAAGAGCTTTTGCAGCGATGCGGTCTGTTCGGTTGTCTCCAGCACAGTGAGCTCTTCGCAGAGCGAGCCGCTTCACTGGCTGGAGGGGCGTGGTTAAGCTCCCACCCCAGAGAAAGTATTTTACTCTGGCACCTAAGTGACGCACTTTCTCATACTATTAACCTCTCATAAAATTTTCTGAATAGAAAATAAATTACTTTAAATAAAAGTAAGTATGAAACAAAAAGAAATGGTTCAAAAATTCCATTCCCTCGACCTTTCGTGGTCTGTTCCAGTTTTGGGGTGCCACCCTGCAAGGTCGGACGCCTGCCATGCCGCCCCTTGCAAAACAAGTCCATGCATATCCCTGTGTGTGTTTTGACTGTGAGCCTGTGCCATGGGACAAATCCACCATGTGGTTGAGTCCCCCTTGCATCAGGTGAACAGTCAAAATCACACTCTACCATATTTTACATCCTGGCCTTTACTGGCCCTCAGCATGTTTATGCCTCCTTGGATCAATGTTTGAACACCTTTGAGTCACAGGATCCGTAAGTGTGTCACCCACAAGCACTCAGGTACACTTTCATGATATCAGGCCGGGTACATCGTGCCACTTCGGGGCAACAGGGTCTTAACCCACATGTAGTCCATCACTGCAACCATGAAGCCCCCATTAATGCCCAGGAGTGACTCCTCGTATATCCTATGACCCCAGGGTCAAGACAGTGACAGCAATATTGGGCCTTCAAATTAAGGCATGCTTTTACAATTTGATTTCCTCCAGTCAATTGATCTATGTTGTATGTTCAAGGTCCCAATTAAATTTAGGGGTAGGCCAGGGTGACAATTTTCTTTAGGGATAAACTTGGTTCGGTTTAGGGCCTAGATCTAATTAAACGTGAATTGGAGGGGTTAAGGTGTGTATTTATAATAGGATGGGGTTAGTTAACTGCACAATAAGGTGATTGGTTAAGTTCAGGCACTAAAGGGCGTGGTTAGGTTATGGGTTAAGGGATAGGCGATGGTTATGTCTATACAAAATGCCTAGGTTAGGTTTAGGCGTATGTGTCTACATGCATAAGCAGTGTTATATTTAGGCTAAAGTACGGCCTTCAAATTGCTCGATTTGGCTTGTCACTGCTATGACTGTTACACAAAGCACTAGGCTAGGCATCTGTTATGACATATATAAGCAGTGTTATATTGGGCTAAAGTATGGCCTTCAAAGTGCTCGACCAGGCTTAAGCACTGCTGTGGCTGTTCTGTTTACATTGTGTGCTTTAAAACAAGCTCAGCAACAAGAACAGTGTTTCTCATGTGATGCCTGCTTGGGTCAATGCCTGGACACCTCCGAATCACAGGACACACCAGTGTGCCACCCCCAAGCACCCAAGCACACTCCCATGGTATCCAAACCATGAAGTCCCCCTCCAATGCTCAGGAGGGACTCCTCGCGCACCCCGCGACCCCAGGGTCAAGACAGTGACACCAATACTGGGCCTTCAAACTGAGACTCCTGATTACATTCCTGGCCTTTCAAACTAGGTGTTAAGCCTTGTAACAGGGATATTAAATAAGGGGGCAAAACCAACTTAAATCGTAGGAGAGGTTTATAGTTCCATCTAGTGGTTGAGACAAGGCCTAACATGGCTTTTAAGTGTGTAAGTGGGAGCCAGGCAGGGCTTTTCTGCATGTCAGACATGTCCAATGTTATGCAGTTTAAAAATCAGCATCAAATTGTGGAGACCTGGTTCTGGCCTCCACAGCAAGGTCATACCATGACCTTTGCCAGACATGACTGTACTATGCAGTTAGTCAGCATCAAAGGCCTTGTTATGACCTTTAAGTGAG
>NW_028151625.1:0-62500 GCF_964638095.1 Poromitra crassiceps | reverse complement strand
CCCTAACCCTAACCCTAACCCTAACCCTAACCCTAACCCTAACCCTAACCCTAACCCTAACCCTAACCCTAACCCTAACCCTAACCCTAACCCTAACCCTAACCCTAACCCTAACCCTAACCCTAACCCTAACCCTAACCCTAACCCTAACCCTAACCCTAACCCTAACCCTAACCCTAACCCTAACCCTAACCCTAACCCTAACCCTAACCCTAACCCTAACCCTAACCCTAACCCTAACCCTAACCCTAACCCTAACCCTAACCCTAACCCTAACCCTAACCCTAACCCTAACCCTAACCCTAACCCTAACCCTAACCCTAACCCTAACCCTAACCCTAACCCTAACCCTAACCCTAACCCTAACCCTAACCCTAACCCTAACCCTAACCCTAACCCTAACCCTAACCCTAACCCTAACCCTAACCCTAACCCTAACCCTAACCCTAACCCTAACCCTAACCCTAACCCTAACCCTAACCCTAACCCTAACCCTAACCCTAACCCTAACCCTAACCCTAACCCTAACCCTAACCCTAACCCTAACCCTAACCCTAACCCTAACCCTAACCCTAACCCTAACCCTAACCCTAACCCTAACCCTAACCCTAACCCTAACCCTAACCCTAACCCTAACCCTAACCCTAACCCTAACCCTAACCCTAACCCTAACCCTAACCCTAACCCTAACCCTAACCCTAACCCTAACCCTAACCCTAACCCTAACCCTAACCCTAACCCTAACCCTAACCCTAACCCTAACCCTAACCCTAACCCTAACCCTAACCCTAACCCTAACCCTAACCCTAACCCTAACCCTAACCCTAACCCTAACCCTAACCCTAACCCTAACCCTAACCCTAACCCTAACCCTAACCCTAACCCTAACCCTAACCCTAACCCTAACCCTAACCCTAACCCTAACCCTAACCCTAACCCTAACCCTAACCCTAACCCTAACCCTAACCCTAACCCTAACCCTAACCCTAACCCTAACCCTAACCCTAACCCTAACCCTAACCCTAACCCTAACCCTAACCCTAACCCTAACCCTAACCCTAACCCTAACCCTAACCCTAACCCTAACCCTAACCCTAACCCTAACCCTAACCCTAACCCTAACCCTAACCCTAACCCTAACCCTAACCCTAACCCTAACCCTAACCCTAACCCTAACCCTAACCCTAACCCTAACCCTAACCCTAACCCTAACCCTAACCCTAACCCTAACCCTAACCCTAACCCTAACCCTAACCCTAACCCTAACCCTAACCCTAACCCTAACCCTAACCCTAACCCTAACCCTAACCCTAACCCTAACCCTAACCCTAACCCTAACCCTAACCCTAACCCTAACCCTAACCCTAACCCTAACCCTAACCCTAACCCTAACCCTAACCCTAACCCTAACCCTAACCCTAACCCTAACCCTAACCCTAACCCTAACCCTAACCCTAAC
Source organism: Poromitra crassiceps (assembly GCF_964638095.1). NCBI lineage: Eukaryota > Metazoa > Chordata > Actinopteri > Beryciformes > Melamphaidae > Poromitra > Poromitra crassiceps. The sequence goes on along the minus strand of NW_028151625.1, from coordinate 61,041 downwards.
CCTAACCCTAACCCTAACCCTAACCCTAACCCTAACCCTAACCCTAACCCTAACCCTAACCCTAACCCTAACCCTAACCCTAACCCTAACCCTAACCCTAACCCTAACCCTAACCCTAACCCTAACCCTAACCCTAACCCTAACCCTAACCCTAACCCTAACCCTAACCCTAACCCTAACCCTAACCCTAACCCTAACCCTAACCCTAACCCTAACCCTAACCCTAACCCTAACCCTAACCCTAACCCTAACCCTAACCCTAACCCTAACCCTAACCCTAACCCTAACCCTAACCCTAACCCTAACCCTAACCCTAACCCTAACCCTAACCCTAACCCTAACCCTAACCCTAACCCTAACCCTAACCCTAACCCTAACCCTAACCCTAACCCTAACCCTAACCCTAACCCTACAAAAAAATGTCGTATCTTTATATTCACTAAAATTCAGTAATTGAAGCTACAACCAAAATGACGGTTTGAGCATGTACTAGGGGTTGTCAACATACACTGTAGCCAAAATTTCGGCTCAAGGTTGAGTGGAACTGTGTCAAATTGACAAAAAGAGATGTCAATTTTGCTGGATTTCGTAATTTCGTGCGTTTTTTTTTTTTTTTTCAACTCTGCGGGACCACAGCTCGCTCAGCGTAGCTCCGATTAGCCTACCCTTTGCTGAGAGTAGGCTTTAGACTGTCTCCTACGTGTCCAGCAACTTTGAAAGGGCTAGCTTCAATTACTGATTTTTAGTGAATTGTTGCATCCGACATCCGTCTTTTTTTTTTTTTTCCAAAAAACCAAAGTTATTCCAAATGACACCAAACTCGTTCAGGCGTATCTTCTCATCATGATGAAGAATCCCTGTGACTTTGGTGTAATTTTTTTTTTTTTTTTTTGACCAAAGTTTTTCCAAATGACACCAAACTCCTTCAGGCGTATCTTCTCATCATGATGAAGCTTCCCTGTAACTTTGGTGTCATTTGGAGCACTCCTAAAATTTGCCGAAACTCGGATCCAGATAAAAAGTACTTTTTCGGGATCCTCGTCCAATTTGGAGTCCTTAGAGTACCTACATGGCTATACTTAATTTTCCCACCCAAAAAAAAAAAAAAAAAAAAAAAAAAAAACCCAAGTACTTTTCCTATGAAAAAAAAAAAAAGTACCTCCGGCGATAGTACCATTCGACTCCAAATGACCTGAAACGCACTCCTATCACATCCCCTGAGGAAGGATTTTGGCTGAAACACTTAGTAAAAAACACTAGGGTTTAGGTAGGGTTTACATAGCAAACTTCCGGTGGGCGTGGCCTAACCAAAGTAGGGGGGATCTGTAGCCACGCCCCCAAGGAGTTCGAATGTGGAAGAAAATAGGCTCCGCCCCCTTTCCCTGGCTTCCGGCGGGGGGGGGTGGAGCCAAAAAAGGGTAACTCCGCCCCCGAAGGTCGTAGAGCCTCGGGGGCGTGGTATTAGTGGGGTACCTCGGTCTCTTACGCGAGGTAGGGTACTTTGCTAAAGTGGGAGGAGCTACTTTTAACTCCTCCCACAAACTCGAATAAATTTGCATAAATTAGGTTTAACATGGGAAAGATAGGGATCATCACGTGATGATCGTGGCTCAGATCTCCTACCCTAACCCTAACCCTAACCCTAACCCTAACCCTAACCCTAACCCTAACCCTAACCCTAACCCTAACCCTAACCCTAACCCTAACCCTAACCCTAACCCTAACCCTAACCCTAACCCTAACCCTAACCCTAACCCTAACCCTAACCCTAACCCTAACCCTAACCCTAACCCTAACCCTAACCCTAACCCTAACCCTAACCCTAACCCTAACCCTAACCCTAACCCTAACCCTAACCCTAACCCTAACCCTAACCCTAACCCTAACCCTAACCCTAACCCTAACCCTAACCCTAACCCTAACCCTAACCCTAACCCTAACCCTAACCCTAACCCTAACCCTAACCCTAACCCTAACCCTAACCCTAACCCTAACCCTAACCCTAACCCTAACCCTAACCCTAACCCTAACCCTAACCCTAACCCTAACCCTAACCCTAACCCTAACCCTAACCCTAACCCTAACCCTAACCCTAACCCTAACCCTAACCCTAACCCTAACCCTAACCCTAACCCTAACCCTAACCCTAACCCTAACCCTAACCCTAACCCTAACCCTAACCCTAACCCTAACCCTAACCCTAACCCTAACCCTAACCCTAACCCTAACCCTAACCCTAACCCTAACCCTAACCCTAACCCTAACCCTAACCCTAACCCTAACCCTAACCCTAACCCTAACCCTAACCCTAACCCTAACCCTAACCCTAACCCTAACCCTAACCCTAACCCTAACCCTAACCCTAACCCTAACCCTAACCCTAACCCTAACCCTAACCCTAACCCTAACCCTAACCCTAACCCTAACCCTAACCCTAACCCTAACCCTAACCCTAACCCTAACCCTAACCCTAACCCTAACCCTAAACCCTAACCCTAACCCTAACCCTAACCCTAACCCTAACCCTAACCCTAACCCTACAAAAAAATGTCGTATCTTTATATTCACTAAAATTCAGTAATTGAAGCTACAACCAAAATGACGGTTTGAGCATGTACTAGGGGTTGTCAACATACACTGTAGCCAAAATTTCGGCTCAAGGTTGAGTGGAACTGTGTCAAATTGACAAAAAGAGATGTCAATTTTGCTGGATTTCGTAATTTCGTGCGTTTTTTTTTTTTTTTCAACTCTGCGGGACCACAGCTCGCTCAGCGTAGCTCCGATTAGCCTACCCTTTGCTGAGAGTAGGCTTTAGACTGTCTCCTACGTGTCCAGCAACTTTGAAAGGGCTAGCTTCAATTACTGATTTTTAGTGAATTGTTGCATCCGACATCCGTCTTTTTTTTTTTTTTCCAAAAAACCAAAGTTATTCCAAATGACACCAAACTCGTTCAGGCGTATCTTCTCATCATGATGAAGAATCCCTGTGACTTTGGTGTAATTTTTTTTTTTTTTTTTGACCAAAGTTTTTCCAAATGACACCAAACTCCTTCAGGCGTATCTTCTCATCATGATGAAGCTTCCCTGTAACTTTGGTGTCATTTGGAGCACTCCTAAAATTTGCCGAAACTCGGATCCAGATAAAAAGTACTTTTTCGGGATCCTCGTCCAATTTGGAGTCCTTAGAGTACCTACATGGCTATACTTAATTTTCCCACCCAAAAAAAAAAAAAAAAAAAAAAAAAAAAACCCAAGTACTTTTCCTATGAAAAAAAAAAAAAGTACCTCCGGCGATAGTACCATTCGACTCCAAATGACCTGAAACGCACTCCTATCACATCCCCTGAGGAAGGATTTTGGCTGAAACACTTAGTAAAAAACACTAGGGTTTAGGTAGGGTTTACATAGCAAACTTCCGGTGGGCGTGGCCTAACCAAAGTAGGGGGGATCTGTAGCCACGCCCCCAAGGAGTTCGAATGTGGAAGAAAATAGGCTCCGCCCCCTTTCCCTGGCTTCCGGCGGGGGGGGGTGGAGCCAAAAAAGGGTAACTCCGCCCCCGAAGGTCGTAGAGCCTCGGGGGCGTGGTATTAGTGGGGTACCTCGGTCTCTTACGCGAGGTAGGGTACTTTGCTAAAGTGGGAGGAGCTACTTTTAACTCCTCCCACAAACTCGAATAAATTTGCATAAATTAGGTTTAACATGGGAAAGATAGGGATCATCACGTGATGATCGTGGCTCAGATCTCCTACCCTAACCCTAACCCTAACCCTAACCCTAACCCTAACCCTAACCCTAACCCTAACCCTAACCCTAACCCTAACCCTAACCCTAACCCTATCTCCTACCCTAACCCTAACCCTAACCCTAGCTAAAAAAAAAAAAAAAAAAAAAAAAAAAAAAAAAAAGTTAAAATAGTTAGCAAAAAAACCACTTCCTGTTTTTGGCCTTCAAAATAAAAGAAAATGACCAAAACAGGAAGTAGAATTTCCCTTGCTCGGATCAAGCTAAAAAGTAGTTATTCAAGTTCCCCGTAATATTCCCAGTCGTTAGAGTGGTTACTTGGCTATGAAAAAAATAAAAAATTTCAAAATAAAATAAAAAAAAAAAAAAAAAAAAAAAAGTTAAAATAGTTAGCAAAAAAACCACTTCCTGTTTTTGGCCTTCAAAATAAAAGAAAATGACCAAAACAGGAAGTAGAATTTCCCTTGCTCGGATCAAGCTAAAAAGTAGTTATTCAAGTTCCCCGTAATATTCCCAGTCGTTAGAGTGGTTACTTGGCTATGAAAAAAACAAAAAATTTCAAAATAAAATTAAAAAAAAAAAAAAAAAAAAAAAAAAACGCGTTTGGGCCATTTTGGGCCATTTCCCTTGCTTTTTGGCCAAAATGAAGTCGTTTTTCGAGCTCCTCGCCAAAAATGGAGTCCTTAGAGTACCTACATGCCTATAAAAAAAAAAAAAAAAATTAATAATGAAAAAAGAAAAAAAACACCAAGTACTTCAAAACTCCCAAATCGCATGAAACGTGCTCCTAACACAACCCCACAAAAAAACACTCAAAACCCTAACCACCCAAACACTTGGTAAAATTTCAACCCTTTTCAAAAAAAAAAAAAAAAAAAAAAACCAAAGTACTTTTCCCATACAAAAAAAAAAAAAAACTCTCCCTGCCGTTTCACCAAACGACTCCAATCAACCCAATTCATGCTCATATGACACCCCCCCAACAACCCTCCCTCAAAACAGCCTAGGGTTGGCCAAAATGCCATGTTCAAAGCCTATTTACACCCACTTCCGGTCACTTCCGGCGGAAGCCCCGCCCATATTCGGGACCAGCGCATAAAACTACATAAGACTACATGTCTAACTTCCTAACCCTAGTTCCAACTTAGCCCTTCACAATGGGTCAACGGTCTACAACCCTAACAACCTAGTGCAAATTTCAGCTAGGGTTGTCAATTAACTCCCCTGGACCACCTGGAGCTATAATTTCAATTGGAGCATGTAGCCCTCCTATAGGAGAGCAGATCCTGAGAAAAGATTAGCACAAGTCCCCTCCCCCTAGGCAGGGGGGCGGTCCAATCGTTTAAAAATGTTGAAACTAGGGGTGCTAATAACTCCTAAAGTAAAAGGACTAGAAGGCTGTCCTTTCTTGGGGGAACTCCTCTCACACCCCTCTTCCCGCCCACAAAAAATGGGAGGTCAAAACGGAACTTAAAAACCGGAAGTCGCGTTTCGGCCATTTCCCTTGCTTTTGGGCCAAAATGAAGTCGGTTTTCGGGCTCCTCGCCAAAAATGGAGTCCTTAGAGTACCTACATGGCTATAAAAAAAAAAAAAAAAAATTTGAAAAAAAAAAAAAAAAAAAAAAAAAAAAAATCAAACCTGAATAACTCCTAGGGGAAGTCACTTAAAATTCTAATTTTTTTTGTGGGAACTCCTCTCACACTCCTCTTTCAGCCCACAAAAAATGGGAGGTCAAAACGGAACTTTTTTTCTTTACAAAAAAAATGTCGTATCTTTATATTCACTAAAATTCAGTACTTGAAGCTACAACCAAAATGACGGTTTGAGCATGTACTAGGGGTTGTCAACATACACTGTAGCCAAAATTTCGGCTCAAGGTTGAGTGGAACTGTGTCAAATTGACAAAAAGAGATGTCAATTTTGCTGGATTTCGTAATTTCGTGCGTTTTTTTTTTTTTTTTCAACTCTGCGGGACCACAGCTCGCTCAGCGTAGCTCCGATTAGCCTACCCTTTGCTGAGAGTAGGCTTTAGACTGTCTCCTACGTGTCCAGCAACTTTGAAAGGGCTAGCTTCAATTACTGATTTTTAGTGAATTGTTGCATCCGACATCCGTCTTTTTTTTTTTTTTCAAAAAAACCAAAGTTATTCCAAATGACACCAAACTCGTTCAGGCGTATCTTCTCATCATGATGAAGAATCCCTGTGACTTTGGTGTAATTTTTTTTTTTTTTTTTGACCAAAGTTTTTCCAAATGACACCAAACTCGTTCAGGCGTATCTTCTCATCATGATGAAGAATCCCTGTAACTTTGGTGTCATTTGGAGCACTCCTAAAATTTGCCGAAACTCGGATCCAGGTAAAACCTATTTTTTCGGGCTCCTCGCCAAAAATGGAGTCTGTAGAGTACCTACATGGCTATACTTAATTTTCCCACCAAAAAAAAAAAAAAAAAAAAAAAAAAAAAAACATAAGTACTTTTCCTATGTAAAAAAAAAAAAGTACTTCCGGCGATAGTACCATTCGACTCCAAATGACCTGAAACGCACTCCTATCACATCCCCTGAGGAAGGATTTTGGCTGAAACACTTAGTAAAAAACACTAGGGTTTAGGTAGGGTTTACATAGCAAACTTCCGGTGGGCGTGGCCTAACCAAAGTAGGCGGGATCTGTAGCCACGCCCCCAAGGAGTTCGAATGTGGAAGAAAATAGGCTCCGCCCCCTTTCCCTGGCTTCCGGCGGGGGGGGGAGGAGCCAAAAAAGTGTAACTCCGCCCCCGAAGGTCGTAGAGCCTCGGGGGTGTGGTTTTAGTGGGGTACCTCGACCTCCTAAGTTTGGTAGGGTACTTTGCTAAAGTGGGAGGAGCTACTTTTTTTTATTTGCATAACTCGCATATATTTGCATAAATTAGGTTTAACATGGGAAAGATAGGGATCGTACGCGTACGATCGTGGCAAAACCCCCCTTATCCTAACCCTAACCCTAACCCTAACCCTAACCCTAACCCTAACCCTAACCCTAACCCTAACCCTAACCCTAACCCTAACCCTAACCCTAACCCTAACCCTAACCCTAACCCTAACCCTAACCCTAACCCTAACCCACTAACCCTAACCCTAACCCTAACCCTAACCCTAACCCTAACCCTAACCCTAACCCTAACCCTAACCCTAACCCTAACCCTAACCCTAACCCTAACCCTAACCCTAACCCTAACCCTAACCCTAACCCTAACCCTAACCCTAAACCCTAACCCTAACCCTAACCCTAACCCTAACCCTAACCCTAACCCTAACCCTACAAAAAAATGTCGTATCTTTATATTCACTAAAATTCAGTAATTGAAGCTACAACCAAAATGACGGTTTGAGCATGTACTAGGGGTTGTCAACATACACTGTAGCCAAAATTTCGGCTCAAGGTTGAGTGGAACTGTGTCAAATTGACAAAAAGAGATGTCAATTTTGCTGGATTTCGTAATTTCGTGCGTTTTTTTTTTTTTTTCAACTCTGCGGGACCACAGCTCGCTCAGCGTAGCTCCGATTAGCCTACCCTTTGCTGAGAGTAGGCTTTAGACTGTCTCCTACGTGTCCAGCAACTTTGAAAGGGCTAGCTTCAATTACTGATTTTTAGTGAATTGTTGCATCCGACATCCGTCTTTTTTTTTTTTTTCCAAAAAACCAAAGTTATTCCAAATGACACCAAACTCGTTCAGGCGTATCTTCTCATCATGATGAAGAATCCCTGTGACTTTGGTGTAATTTTTTTTTTTTTTTTTGACCAAAGTTTTTCCAAATGACACCAAACTCCTTCAGGCGTATCTTCTCATCATGATGAAGCTTCCCTGTAACTTTGGTGTCATTTGGAGCACTCCTAAAATTTGCCGAAACTCGGATCCAGATAAAAAGTACTTTTTCGGGATCCTCGTCCAATTTGGAGTCCTTAGAGTACCTACATGGCTATACTTAATTTTCCCACCCAAAAAAAAAAAAAAAAAAAAAAAAAAAAACCCAAGTACTTTTCCTATGAAAAAAAAAAAAAGTACCTCCGGCGATAGTACCATTCGACTCCAAATGACCTGAAACGCACTCCTATCACATCCCCTGAGGAAGGATTTTGGCTGAAACACTTAGTAAAAAACACTAGGGTTTAGGTAGGGTTTACATAGCAAACTTCCGGTGGGCGTGGCCTAACCAAAGTAGGGGGGATCTGTAGCCACGCCCCCAAGGAGTTCGAATGTGGAAGAAAATAGGCTCCGCCCCCTTTCCCTGGCTTCCGGCGGGGGGGGGTGGAGCCAAAAAAGGGTAACTCCGCCCCCGAAGGTCGTAGAGCCTCGGGGGCGTGGTATTAGTGGGGTACCTCGGTCTCTTACGCGAGGTAGGGTACTTTGCTAAAGTGGGAGGAGCTACTTTTAACTCCTCCCACAAACTCGAATAAATTTGCATAAATTAGGTTTAACATGGGAAAGATAGGGATCATCACGTGATGATCGTGGCTCAGATCTCCTACCCTAACCCTAACCCTAACCCTAACCCTAACCCTAACCCTAACCCTAACCCTAACCCTAACCCTAACCCTAACCCTAACCCTAACCCTATCTCCTACCCTAACCCTAACCCTAACCCTAGCTAAAAAAAAAAAAAAAAAAAAAAAAAAAAAAAAAAAGTTAAAATAGTTAGCAAAAAAACCACTTCCTGTTTTTGGCCTTCAAAATAAAAGAAAATGACCAAAACAGGAAGTAGAATTTCCCTTGCTCGGATCAAGCTAAAAAGTAGTTATTCAAGTTCCCCGTAATATTCCCAGTCGTTAGAGTGGTTACTTGGCTATGAAAAAAATAAAAAATTTCAAAATAAAATAAAAAAAAAAAAAAAAAAAAAAAAGTTAAAATAGTTAGCAAAAAAACCACTTCCTGTTTTTGGCCTTCAAAATAAAAGAAAATGACCAAAACAGGAAGTAGAATTTCCCTTGCTCGGATCAAGCTAAAAAGTAGTTATTCAAGTTCCCCGTAATATTCCCAGTCGTTAGAGTGGTTACTTGGCTATGAAAAAAACAAAAAATTTCAAAATAAAATTAAAAAAAAAAAAAAAAAAAAAAAAAACGCGTTTGGGCCATTTTGGGCCATTTCCCTTGCTTTTTGGCCAAAATGAAGTCGTTTTTCGAGCTCCTCGCCAAAAATGGAGTCCTTAGAGTACCTACATGCCTATAAAAAAAAAAAAAAAAATTAATAATGAAAAAAGAAAAAAAACACCAAGTACTTCAAAACTCCCAAATCGCATGAAACGTGCTCCTAACACAACCCCACAAAAAAACACTCAAAACCCTAACCACCCAAACACTTGGTAAAATTTCAACCCTTTTCAAAAAAAAAAAAAAAAAAAAAAACCAAAGTACTTTTCCCATACAAAAAAAAAAAAAAACTCTCCCTGCCGTTTCACCAAACGACTCCAATCAACCCAATTCATGCTCATATGACACCCCCCCAACAACCCTCCCTCAAAACAGCCTAGGGTTGGCCAAAATGCCATGTTCAAAGCCTATTTACACCCACTTCCGGTCACTTCCGGCGGAAGCCCCGCCCATATTCGGGACCAGCGCATAAAACTACATAAGACTACATGTCTAACTTCCTAACCCTAGTTCCAACTTAGCCCTTCACAATGGGTCAACGGTCTACAACCCTAACAACCTAGTGCAAATTTCAGCTAGGGTTGTCAATTAACTCCCCTGGACCACCTGGAGCTATAATTTCAATTGGAGCATGTAGCCCTCCTATAGGAGAGCAGATCCTGAGAAAAGATTAGCACAAGTCCCCTCCCCCTAGGCAGGGGGGCGGTCCAATCGTTTAAAAATGTTGAAACTAGGGGTGCTAATAACTCCTAAAGTAAAAGGACTAGAAGGCTGTCCTTTCTTGGGGGAACTCCTCTCACACCCCTCTTCCCGCCCACAAAAAATGGGAGGTCAAAACGGAACTTAAAAACCGGAAGTCGCGTTTCGGCCATTTCCCTTGCTTTTGGGCCAAAATGAAGTCGGTTTTCGGGCTCCTCGCCAAAAATGGAGTCCTTAGAGTACCTACATGGCTATAAAAAAAAAAAAAAAAAATTTGAAAAAAAAAAAAAAAAAAAAAAAAAAAAAATCAAACCTGAATAACTCCTAGGGGAAGTCACTTAAAATTCTAATTTTTTTTGTGGGAACTCCTCTCACACTCCTCTTTCAGCCCACAAAAAATGGGAGGTCAAAACGGAACTTTTTTTCTTTACAAAAAAAATGTCGTATCTTTATATTCACTAAAATTCAGTACTTGAAGCTACAACCAAAATGACGGTTTGAGCATGTACTAGGGGTTGTCAACATACACTGTAGCCAAAATTTCGGCTCAAGGTTGAGTGGAACTGTGTCAAATTGACAAAAAGAGATGTCAATTTTGCTGGATTTCGTAATTTCGTGCGTTTTTTTTTTTTTTTTCAACTCTGCGGGACCACAGCTCGCTCAGCGTAGCTCCGATTAGCCTACCCTTTGCTGAGAGTAGGCTTTAGACTGTCTCCTACGTGTCCAGCAACTTTGAAAGGGCTAGCTTCAATTACTGATTTTTAGTGAATTGTTGCATCCGACATCCGTCTTTTTTTTTTTTTTCAAAAAAACCAAAGTTATTCCAAATGACACCAAACTCGTTCAGGCGTATCTTCTCATCATGATGAAGAATCCCTGTGACTTTGGTGTAATTTTTTTTTTTTTTTTTGACCAAAGTTTTTCCAAATGACACCAAACTCGTTCAGGCGTATCTTCTCATCATGATGAAGAATCCCTGTAACTTTGGTGTCATTTGGAGCACTCCTAAAATTTGCCGAAACTCGGATCCAGGTAAAACCTATTTTTTCGGGCTCCTCGCCAAAAATGGAGTCTGTAGAGTACCTACATGGCTATACTTAATTTTCCCACCAAAAAAAAAAAAAAAAAAAAAAAAAAAAAAACATAAGTACTTTTCCTATGTAAAAAAAAAAAAGTACTTCCGGCGATAGTACCATTCGACTCCAAATGACCTGAAACGCACTCCTATCACATCCCCTGAGGAAGGATTTTGGCTGAAACACTTAGTAAAAAACACTAGGGTTTAGGTAGGGTTTACATAGCAAACTTCCGGTGGGCGTGGCCTAACCAAAGTAGGCGGGATCTGTAGCCACGCCCCCAAGGAGTTCGAATGTGGAAGAAAATAGGCTCCGCCCCCTTTCCCTGGCTTCCGGCGGGGGGGGGAGGAGCCAAAAAAGTGTAACTCCGCCCCCGAAGGTCGTAGAGCCTCGGGGGTGTGGTTTTAGTGGGGTACCTCGACCTCCTAAGTTTGGTAGGGTACTTTGCTAAAGTGGGAGGAGCTACTTTTTTTTATTTGCATAACTCGCATATATTTGCATAAATTAGGTTTAACATGGGAAAGATAGGGATCGTACGCGTACGATCGTGGCAAAACCCCCCTTATCCTAACCCTAACCCTAACCCTAACCCTAACCCTAACCCTAACCCTAACCCTAACCCTAACCCTAACCCTAACCCTAACCCTAACCCTAACCCTAACCCTAACCCTAACCCTAACCCTAACCCTAACCCTAACCCTAACCCTAACCCTAACCCTAACCCTAACCCTAACCCTAACCCTAACCCTAACCCTAACCCTAACCCTAACCCTAACCCTAACCCTAACCCTAACCCTAACCCTAACCCTAACCCTAACCCTAACCCTAACCCTAACCCTAACCCTAACCCTAACCCTAACCCTAACCCTAACCCTAACCCTAACCCTAACCCTAACCCTAACCCTAACCCTAACCCTAACCCTAACCCTAACCCTAACCCTAACCCTAACCCTAACCCTAACCCTAACCCTAACCCTAACCCTAACCCTAACCCTAACCCTAACCCTAACCCTAACCCTAACCCTAACCCTAACCCTAACCCTAACCCTAACCCTAACCCTAACCCTAACCCTAACCCTAACCCTAACCCTAACCCTAACCCTAACCCTAACCCTAACCCTAACCCTAACCCTAACCCTAACCCTAACCCTAACCCTAACCCTAACCCTAACCCTAACCCTAACCCTAACCCTAACCCTAACCCTAACCCTAACCCTAACCCTAACCCTAACCCTAACCCTAACCCTAACCCTAACCCTAACCCTAACCCTAACCCTAACCCTAACCCTAACCCTAACCCTAACCCTAACCCTAACCCTAACCCTAACCCTAACCCTAACCCTAACCCTAACCCTCTAACCCTAACCCTAACCCTAACCCTAACCCTACTAACCCTAACCCTAACCCTAACCCTAACCCTAACCCTGAGCAACGTACCCTATTACCTAACCCTAACCCTAACCCTAACCCTAACCCTAACCCTAACCCTAACCCTAACCCTAACCCTAACCCTAACCCTAACCCTAACCCTAACCCTAACCCTAACCCTAACCCTAACCCTAACCCTAACCCTAACCCTAACCCTAACCCTAACCCTAACCCTAACCCTAACCCTAACCCTAACCCTAACCCTAACCCTAACCCTAACCCTAACCCTAACCCTAACCCTAACCCTAACCCTCTCTAGCCCGGAGAGGCCCGCGCATGGCGCAGTTGGATTCCTGGTCCAAAAGGGAGCAGAAAACGTATGGGGCCCTTTTCGCTCAGGAGTTTCGTTGCCGAGCAATTGTCTAACCCCGACTAGCACCTAGGGTTAGGGTTACGAAAATGAGTTTTTTTACGGTGCCCGGAGAGGCCCGCGCATGGCGCAGTTGGATTCCTGGTCCAAAAGGGAGCAGAAAACGTATGGGGCCCTTTTCGCTCAGGAGTTTCGTTGCCGAACCATTGCAAATTGCCATACCCACATCTAGGGTTAGGGTTACGAAAATGAGGTTTTTTACGGTGCCCGGAGAGGCCCGCGCATGGCGCAGTTGGATTCCTGGTCCAAAAGGGAGCAGAAAACGTATGGGGCCCTTTTCGCTCAGGAGTTTCGTTGCCGAACCATTGCAAATTGCCATACCCACATCTAGGGTTAGGGTTACGAAAATGAGGTTTTTTACGGTGCCCGGAGAGGCCCGCGCATGGCGCAGTTGGATTCCTGGTCCAAAAGGGAGCAGAAAACGTATGGGGCCCTTTTCGCTCAGGAGTTTCGTTGCCGAACCATTGCAAATTGCCATACCCACATCTAGGGTTAGGGTTACGAAAATGAGTTTTTTTACGGTGCCCGGAGAGGCCCGTGCATGGCGCAGTTGGATTCCTGGTCCAAAAGGGAGCAGAAAACGTATGGGGCCCTTTTCGCTCAGGAGTTTCGTTGCCGAGCAATTGTCTAACCCCGACTAGCACCTAGGGTTAGGGTTACGAAAATGAGTTTTTTTACGGTGCCCGGAGAGGCCCGCGCATGGCGCAGTTGGATTCCTGGTCCAAAAGGGAGCAGAAAACGTATGGGGCCCTTTTCGCTCAGGAGTTTCGTTGCCGAACCATTGCAAATTGCCATACCCACATCTAGGGTTAGGGTTACGAAAATGAGGTTTTTTACGGTGCCCGGAGAGGCCCGCGCATGGCGCAGTTGGATTCCTGGTCCAAAAGGGAGCAGAAAACGTATGGGGCCCTTTTCGCTCAGGAGTTTCGTTGCCGAACCATTGCAAATTGCCATACCCACATCTAGGGTTAGGGTTACGAAAATGAGTTTTTTTACGGTGCCCGGAGAGGCCCGCGCATGGCGCAGTTGGATTCCTGGTCCAAAAGGGAGCAGAAAACGTATGGGGCCCTTTTCGCTCAGGAGTTTCGTTGCCGAACCATTGCAAATTGCCATACCCACATCTAGGGTTAGGGTTACGAAAATGAGGTTTTTTACGGTGCCCGGAGAGGCCCGCGCATGGCGCAGTTGGATTCCTGGTCCAAAAGGGAGCAGAAAACGTATGGGGCCCTTTTCGCTCAGGAGTTTCGTTGCCGAACCATTGCAAATTGCCATACCCACATCTAGGGTTAGGGTTACGAAAATGAGGTTTTTTACGGTGCCCGGAGAGGCCCGCGCATGGCGCAGTTGGATTCCTGGTCCAAAAGGGAGCAGAAAACGTATGGGGCCCTTTTCGCTCAGGAGTTTCGTTGCCGAACCATTGCAAATTGCCATACCCACATCTAGGGTTAGGGTTACGAAAATGAGTTTTTTTACGGTGCCCGGAGAGGCCCGTGCATGGCGCAGTTGGATTCCTGGTCCAAAAGGGAGCAGAAAACGTATGGGGCCCTTTTCGCTCAGGAGTTTCGTTGCCGAGCAATTGTCTAACCCCGACTAGCACCTAGGGTTAGGGTTACGAAAATGAGTTTTTTTACGGTGCCCGGAGAGGCCCGCGCATGGCGCAGTTGGATTCCTGGTCCAAAAGGGAGCAGAAAACGTATGGGGCCCTTTTCGCTCAGGAGTTTCGTTGCCGAACCATTGCAAATTGCCATACCCACATCTAGGGTTAGGGTTACGAAAATGAGGTTTTTTACGGTGCCCGGAGAGGCCCGCGCATGGCGCAGTTGGATTCCTGGTCCAAAAGGGAGCAGAAAACGTATGGGGCCCTTTTCGCTCAGGAGTTTCGTTGCCGAACCATTGCAAATTGCCATACCCACATCTAGGGTTAGGGTTACGAAAATGAGGTTTTTTACGGTGCCCGGAGAGGCCCGCGCATGGCGCAGTTGGATTCCTGGTCCAAAAGGGAGCAGAAAACGTATGGGGCCCTTTTCGCTCAGGAGTTTCGTTGCCGAACCATTGCAAATTGCCATACCCACATCTAGGGTTAGGGTTACGAAAATGAGTTTTTTTACGGTGCCCGGAGAGGCCCGCGCATGGCGCAGTTGGATTCCTGGTCCAAAAGGGAGCAGAAAACGTATGGGGCCCTTTTCGCTCAGGAGTTTCGTTGCCGAACCATTGCAAATTGCCATACCCACATCTAGGGTTAGGGTTACGAAAATGAGGTTTTTTACGGTGCCCGGAGAGGCCCGCGCATGGCGCAGTTGGATTCCTGGTCCAAAAGGGAGCAGAAAACGTATGGGGCCCTTTTCGCTCAGGAGTTTCGTTGCCGAGCAATTGTCTAACCCCGACTAGCACCTAGGGTTAGGGTTACGAAAATGAGTTTTTTTACGGTGCCCGGAGAGGCCCGCGCATGGCGCAGTTGGATTCCTGGTCCAAAAGGGAGCAGAAAACGTATGGGGCCCTTTTCGCTCAGGAGTTTCGTTGCCGAACCATTGCAAATTGCCATACCCACATCTAGGGTTAGGGTTACGAAAATGAGGTTTTTTACGGTGCCCGGAGAGGCCCGCGCATGGCGCAGTTGGATTCCTGGTCCAAAAGGGAGCAGAAAACGTATGGGGCCCTTTTCGCTCAGGAGTTTCGTTGCCGAACCATTGCAAATTGCCATACCCACATCTAGGGTTAGGGTTACGAAAATGAGGTTTTTTACGGTGCCCGGAGAGGCCCGCGCATGGCGCAGTTGGATTCCTGGTCCAAAAGGGAGCAGAAAACGTATGGGGCCCTTTTCGCTCAGGAGTTTCGTTGCCGAACCATTGCAAATTGCCATACCCACATCTAGGGTTAGGGTTACGAAAATGAGGTTTTTTACGGTGCCCGGAGAGGCCCGCGCATGGCGCAGTTGGATTCCTGGTCCAAAAGGGAGCAGAAAACGTATGGGGCCCTTTTCGCTCAGGAGTTTCGTTGCCGAGCAATTGTCTAACCCCGACTAGCACCTAGGGTTAGGGTTACGAAAATGAGTTTTTTTACGGTGCCCGGAGAGGCCCGCGCATGGCGCAGTTGGATTCCTGGTCCAAAAGGGAGCAGAAAACGTATGGGGCCCTTTTCGCTCAGGAGTTTCGTTGCCGAACCATTGCAAATTGCCATACCCACATCTAGGGTTAGGGTTACGAAAATGAGGTTTTTTACGGTGCCCGGAGAGGCCCGCGCATGGCGCAGTTGGATTCCTGGTCCAAAAGGGAGCAGAAAACGTATGGGGCCCTTTTCGCTCAGGAGTTTCGTTGCCGAACCATTGCAAATTGCCATACCCACATCTAGGGTTAGGGTTACGAAAATGAGGTTTTTTACGGTGCCCGGAGAGGCCCGCGCATGGCGCAGTTGGATTCCTGGTCCAAAAGGGAGCAGAAAACGTATGGGGCCCTTTTCGCTCAGGAGTTTCGTTGCCGAACCATTGCAAATTGCCATACCCACATCTAGGGTTAGGGTTACGAAAATGAGTTTTTTTACGGTGCCCGGAGAGGCCCGCGCATGGCGCAGTTGGATTCCTGGTCCAAAAGGGAGCAGAAAACGTATGGGGCCCTTTTCGCTCAGGAGTTTCGTTGCCGAACCATTGCAAATTGCCATACCCACATCTAGGGTTAGGGTTACGAAAATGAGGTTTTTTACGGTGCCCGGAGAGGCCCGCGCATGGCGCAGTTGGATTCCTGGTCCAAAAGGGAGCAGAAAACGTATGGGGCCCTTTTCGCTCAGGAGTTTCGTTGCCGAGCAATTGTCTAACCCCGACTAGCACCTAGGGTTAGGGTTACGAAAATGAGTTTTTTTACGGTGCCCGGAGAGGCCCGCGCATGGCGCAGTTGGATTCCTGGTCCAAAAGGGAGCAGAAAACGTAAGGGGCCCTTTTCGCTCAGGAGTTTCGTTGCCGAACCATTGCAAATTGCCATACCCACATCTAGGGTTAGGGTTACGAAAATGAGGTTTTTTACGGTGCCCGGAGAGGCCCGCGCATGGCGCAGTTGGATTCCTGGTCCAAAAGGGAGCAGAAAACGTATGGGGCCCTTTTCGCTCAGGAGTTTCGTTGCCGAACCATTGCAAATTGCCATACCCACATCTAGGGTTAGGGTTACGAAAATGAGGTTTTTTACGGTGCCCGGAGAGGCCCGCGCATGGCGCAGTTGGATTCCTGGTCCAAAAGGGAGCAGAAAACGTATGGGGCCCTTTTCGCTCAGGAGTTTCGTTGCCGAACCATTGCAAATTGCCATACCCACATCTAGGGTTAGGGTTACGAAAATGAGGTTTTTTACGGTGCCCGGAGAGGCCCGCGCATGGCGCAGTTGGATTCCTGGTCCAAAAGGGAGCAGAAAACGTATGGGGCCCTTTTCGCTCAGGAGTTTCGTTGCCGAACCATTGCAAATTGCCATACCCACATCTAGGGTTAGGGTTACGAAAATGAGTTTTTTTACGGTGCCCGGAGAGGCCCGTGCATGGCGCAGTTGGATTCCTGGTCCAAAAGGGAGCAGAAAACGTATGGGGCCCTTTTCGCTCAGGAGTTTCGTTGCCGAGCAATTGTCTAACCCCGACTAGCACCTAGGGTTAGGGTTACGAAAATGAGTTTTTTTACGGTGCCCGGAGAGGCCCGCGCATGGCGCAGTTGGATTCCTGGTCCAAAAGGGAGCAGAAAACGTATGGGGCCCTTTTCGCTCAGGAGTTTCGTTGCCGAACCATTGCAAATTGCCATACCCACATCTAGGGTTAGGGTTACGAAAATGAGGTTTTTTACGGTGCCCGGAGAGGCCCGCGCATGGCGCAGTTGGATTCCTGGTCCAAAAGGGAGCAGAAAACGTATGGGGCCCTTTTCGCTCAGGAGTTTCGTTGCCGAACCATTGCAAATTGCCATACCCACATCTAGGGTTAGGGTTACGAAAATGAGGTTTTTTACGGTGCCCGGAGAGGCCCGCGCATGGCGCAGTTGGATTCCTGGTCCAAAAGGGAGCAGAAAACGTATGGGGCCCTTTTCGCTCAGGAGTTTCGTTGCCGAACCATTGCAAATTGCCATACCCACATCTAGGGTTAGGGTTACGAAAATGAGTTTTTTTACGGTGCCCGGAGAGGCCCGCGCATGGCGCAGTTGGATTCCTGGTCCAAAAGGGAGCAGAAAACGTATGGGGCCCTTTTCGCTCAGGAGTTTCGTTGCCGAACCATTGCAAATTGCCATACCCACATCTAGGGTTAGGGTTACGAAAATGAGGTTTTTTACGGTGCCCGGAGAGGCCCGCGCATGGCGCAGTTGGATTCCTGGTCCAAAAGGGAGCAGAAAACGTATGGGGCCCTTTTCGCTCAGGAGTTTCGTTGCCGAGCAATTGTCTAACCCCGACTAGCACCTAGGGTTAGGGTTACGAAAATGAGTTTTTTTACGGTGCCCGGAGAGGCCCGCGCATGGCGCAGTTGGATTCCTGGTCCAAAAGGGAGCAGAAAACGTAAGGGGCCCTTTTCGCTCAGGAGTTTCGTTGCCGAACCATTGCAAATTGCCATACCCACATCTAGGGTTAGGGTTACGAAAATGAGGTTTTTTACGGTGCCCGGAGAGGCCCGCGCATGGCACAGTTGGATTCCTGGTCCAAAAGGGAGCAGAAAACGTATGGGGCCCTTTTCGCTCAGGAGTTTCGTTGCCGAACCATTGCAAATTGCCATACCCACATCTAGGGTTAGGGTTACGAAAATGAGGTTTTTTACGGTGCCCGGAGAGGCCCGCGCATGGCGCAGTTGGATTCCTGGTCCAAAAGGGAGCAGAAAACGTATGGGGCCCTTTTCGCTCAGGAGTTTCGTAGCCGAACCATTGCAAATTGCCATACCCACATCTAGGGTTAGGGTTACGAAAATGAGGTTTTTTACGGTGCCCGGAGAGGCCCGCGCATGGCGCAGTTGGATTCCTGGTCCAAAAGGGAGCAGAAAACGTATGGGGCCCTTTTCGCTCAGGAGTTTCGTTGCCGAGCAATTGTCTAACCCCGACTAGCACCTAGGGTTAGGGTTACGAAAATTAGTTTTTTTACGGTGCCCGGAGAGGCCCGCGCATGGCGCAGTTGGATTCCTGGTCCAAAAGGGAGCAGAAAACGTATGGGGCCCTTTTCGCTCAGGAGTTTCGTTGCCGAACCATTGCAAATTGCCATACCCACATCTAGGGTTAGGGTTACGAAAATGAGGTTTTTTACGGTGCCCGGAGAGGCCCGCGCATGGCGCAGTTGGATTCCTGGTCCAAAAGGGAGCAGAAAACGTATGGGGCCCTTTTCGCTCAGGAGTTTCGTTGCCGAGCAATTGTCTAACCCCGACTAGCACCTAGGGTTAGGGTTACGAAAATGAGTTTTTTTACGGTGCCCGGAGAGGCCCGCGCATGGCGCAGTTGGATTCCTGGTCCAAAAGGGAGCAGAAAACGTATGGGGCCCTTTTCGCTCAGGAGTTTCGTTGCCGAACCATTGCAAATTGCCATACCCACATCTAGGGTTAGGGTTACGAAAATGAGGTTTTTTACGGTGCCCGGAGAGGCCCGCGCATGGCGCAGTTGGATTCCTGGTCCAAAAGGGAGCAGAAAACGTATGGGGCCCTTTTCGCTCAGGAGTTTCGTTGCCGAACCATTGCAAATTGCCATACCCACATCTAGGGTTAGGGTTACGAAAATGAGTTTTTTTACGGTGCCCGGAGAGGCCCGTGCATGGCGCAGTTGGATTCCTGGTCCAAAAGGGAGCAGAAAACGTATGGGGCCCTTTTCGCTCAGGAGTTTCGTTGCCGAGCAATTGCAAATTGCCATACCCACATCTAGGGTTAGGGTTACGAAAATGAGGTTTTTTACGGTGCCCGGAGAGGCCCGCGCATGGCGCAGTTGGATTCCTGGTCCAAAAGGGAGCAGAAAACGTATGGGGCCCTTTTCGCTCAGGAGTTTCGTTGCCGAACCATTGCAAATTGCCATACCCACATCTAGGGTTAGGGTTACGAAAATGAGGTTTTTTACGGTGCCCGGAGAGGCCCGCGCATGGCGCAGTTGGATTCCTGGTCCAAAAGGGAGCAGAAAACGTATGGGGCCCTTTTCGCTCAGGAGTTTCGTTGCCGAGCAATTGTCTAACCCCGACTAGCACCTAGGGTTAGGGTTACGAAAATGAGGTTTTTTACGGTGCCCGGAGAGGCCCGCGCATGGCGCAGTTGGATTCCTGGTCCAAAAGGGAGCAGAAAACGTATGGGGCCCTTTTCGCTCAGGAGTTTTGTTGCCGAACCATTGCAAATTGCCATACCCACATCTAGGGTTAGGGTTACGAAAATGAGGTTTTTTACGGTGCCCGGAGAGGCCCGCGCATGGCGCAGTTGGATTCCTGGTCCAAAAGGGAGCAGAAAACGTATGGGGCCCTTTTCGCTCAGGAGTTTCGTTGCCGAGCAATTGTCTAACCCCGACTAGCACCTAGGGTTAGGGTTACGAAAATGAGTTTTTTTACGGTGCCCGGAGAGGCCCGCGCATGGCGCAGTTGGATTCCTGGTCCAAAAGGGAGCAGAAAACGTATGGGGCCCTTTTCGCTCAGGAGTTTCGTTGCCGAACCATTGCAAATTGCCATACCCACATCTAGGGTTAGGGTTACGAAAATGAGGTTTTTTACGGTGCCCGGAGAGGCCCGCGCATGGCGCAGTTGGATTCCTGGTCCAAAAGGGAGCAGAAAACGTATGGGGCCCTTTTCGCTCAGGAGTTTCGTTGCCGAACCATTGCAAATTGCCATACCCACATCTAGGGTTAGGGTTACGAAAATGAGGTTTTTTACGGTGCCCGGAGAGGCCCGCGCATGGCGCAGTTGGATTCCTGGTCCAAAAGGAAGCAGAAAACGTATGGGGCCCTTTTCGCTCAGGAGTTTCGTTGCCGAACCATTGCAAATTGCCATACCCACATCTAGGGTTAGGGTTACGAAAATGAGGTTTTTTACGGTGCCCGGAGAGGCCCGCGCATGGCGCAGTTGGATTCCTGGTCCAAAAGGGAGCAGAAAACGTATGGGGCCCTTTTCGCTCAGGAGTTTCGTTGCCGAGCAATTGTCTAACCCCGACTAGCACCTAGGGTTAGGGTTACGAAAATGAGTTTTTTTACGGTGCCCGGAGAGGCCCGCGCATGGCGCAATTGGATTCCTGGTCCAAAAGGGAGCAGAAAACGTATGGGGCCCTTTTCGCTCAGGAGTTTCGTTGCCGAACCATTGCAAATTGCCATACCCACATCTAGGGTTAGGGTTACGAAAATGAGGTTTTTTACGGTGCCCGGAGAGGCCCGCGCATGGCGCAGTTGGATTCCTGGTCCAAAAGGGAGCAGAAAACGTATGGGGCCCTTTTCGCTCAGGAGTTTCGTTGCCGAACCATTGCAAATTGCCATACCCACATCTAGGGTTAGGGTTACGAAAATGAGGATTTTTACGGTGCCCGGAGAGGCCCGCGCATGGCGCAGTTGGATTCCTGGTCCAAAAGGGAGCAGAAAACGTATGGGGCCCTTTTCGCTCAGGAGTTTCGTTGCCGAACCATTGCAAATTGCCATACCCACATCTAGGGTTAGGGTTACGAAAATGAGGTTTTTTACGGTGCCCGGAGAGGCCCGCGCATGGCGCAGTTGGATTCCTGGTCCAAAAGGGAGCAGAAAACGTATGGGGCCCTTTTCGCTCAGGAGTTTCGTTGCCGAACCATTGCAAATTGCCATACCCACATCTAGGGTTAGGGTTACGAAAATGAGGTTTTTTACGGTGCCCGGAGAGGCCCGCGCATGGCGCAGTTGGATTCCTGGTCCAAAAGGGAGCAGAAAACGTATGGGGCCCTTTTCGCTCAGGAGTTTCGTTGCCGAACCATTGCAAATTGCCATACCCACATCTAGGGTTAGGGTTACGAAAATGAGTTTTTTTACGGTGCCCGGAGAGGCCCGTGCATGGCGCAGTTGGATTCCTGGTCCAAAAGGGAGCAGAAAACGTATGGGGCCCTTTTCGCTCAGGAGTTTCGTTGCCGAGCAATTGTCTAACCCCGACTAGCACCTAGGGTTAGGGTTACGAAAATGAGTTTTTTTACGGTGCCCGGAGAGGCCCGCGCATGGCGCAGTTGGATTCCTGGTCCAAAAGGGAGCAGAAAACGTATGGGGCCCTTTTCGCTCAGGAGTTTCGTTGCCGAACCATTGCAAATTGCCATACCCACATCTAGGGTTAGGGTTACGAAAATGAGGTTTTTTACGGTGCCCGGAGAGGCCCGCGCATGGCGCAGTTGGATTCCTGGTCCAAAAGGGAGCAGAAAACGTATGGGGCCCTTTTCGCTCAGGAGTTTCGTTGCCGAACCATTGCAAATTGCCATACCCACATCTAGGGTTAGGGTTACGAAAATGAGGTTTTTTACGGTGCCCGGAGAGGCCCGCGCATGGCGCAGTTGGATTCCTGGTCCAAAAGGGAGCAGAAAACGTATGGGGCCCTTTTCGCTCAGGAGTTTCGTAGCCGAACCATTGCAAATTGCCATACCCACATCTAGGGTTAGGGTTACGAAAATGAGGTTTTTTACGGTGCCCGGAGAGGCCCGCGCATGGCGCAGTTGGATTCCTGGTCCAAAAGGGAGCAGAAAACGTATGGGGCCCTTTTCGCTCAGGAGTTTCGTTGCCGAGCAATTGTCTAACCCCGACTAGCACCTAGGGTTAGGGTTACGAAAATTAGTTTTTTTACGGTGCCCGGAGAGGCCCGCGCATGGCGCAGTTGGATTCCTGGTCCAAAAGGGAGCAGAAAACGTATGGGGCCCTTTTCGCTCAGGAGTTTCGTTGCCGAACCATTGCAAATTGCCATACCCACATCTAGGGTTAGGGTTACGAAAATGAGGTTTTTTACGGTGCCCGGAGAGGCCCGCGCATGGCGCAGTTGGATTCCTGGTCCAAAAGGGAGCAGAAAACGTATGGGGCCCTTTTCGCTCAGGAGTTTCGTTGCCGAGCAATTGTCTAACCCCGACTAGCACCTAGGGTTAGGGTTACGAAAATGAGTTTTTTTACGGTGCCCGGAGAGGCCCGCGCATGGCGCAGTTGGATTCCTGGTCCAAAAGGGAGCAGAAAACGTATGGGGCCCTTTTCGCTCAGGAGTTTCGTTGCCGAACCATTGCAAATTGCCATACCCACATCTAGGGTTAGGGTTACGAAAATGAGGTTTTTTACGGTGCCCGGAGAGGCCCGCGCATGGCGCAGTTGGATTCCTGGTCCAAAAGGGAGCAGAAAACGTATGGGGCCCTTTTCGCTCAGGAGTTTCGTTGCCGAACCATTGCAAATTGCCATACCCACATCTAGGGTTAGGGTTACGAAAATGAGGTTTTTTACGGTGCCCGGAGAGGCCCGCGCATGGCGCAGTTGGATTCCTGGTCCAAAAGGGAGCAGAAAACGTATGGGGCCCTTTTCGCTCAGGAGTTTCGTTGCCGAACCATTGCAAATTGCCATACCCACATCTAGGGTTAGGGTTACGAAAATGAGTTTTTTTACGGTGCCCGGAGAGGCCCGCGCATGGCGCAGTTGGATTCCTGGTCCAAAAGGGAGCAGAAAACGTATGGGGCCCTTTTCGCTCAGGAGTTTCGTTGCCGAACCATTGCAAATTGCCATACCCACATCTAGGGTTAGGGTTACGAAAATGAGGTTTTTTACGGTGCCCGGAGAGGCCCGCGCATGGCGCAGTTGGATTCCTGGTCCAAAAAGGAGCAGAAAACGTATGGGGCCCTTTTCGCTCAGGAGTTTCGTTGCCGAGCAATTGTCTAACCCCGACTAGCACCTAGGGTTAGGGTTACGAAAATGAGTTTTTTTACGGTGCCCGGAGAGGCCCGCGCATGGCGCAGTTGGATTCCTGGTCCAAAAGGGAGCAGAAAACGTATGGGGCCCTTTTCGCTCAGGAGTTTCGTTGCCGAACCATTGCAAATTGCCATACCCACATCTAGGGTTAGGGTTACGAAAATGAGGTTTTTTACGGTGCCCGGAGAGGCCCGCGCATGGCGCAGTTGGATTCCTGGTCCAAAAGGGAGCAGAAAACGTATGGGGCCCTTTTCGCTCAGGAGTTTCGTTGCCGAACCATTGCAAATTGCCATACCCACATCTAGGGTTAGGGTTACGAAAATGAGGTTTTTTACGGTGCCCGGAGAGGCCCGCGCATGGCGCAGTTGGATTCCTGGTCCAAAAGGGAGCAGAAAACGTATGGGGCCCTTTTCGCTCAGGAGTTTCGTTGCCGAACCATTGCAAATTGCCATACCCACATCTAGGGTTAGGGTTACGAAAATGAGGTTTTTTACGGTGCCCGGAGAGGCCCGCGCATGGCGCAGTTGGATTCCTGGTCCAAAAGGGAGCAGAAAACGTATGGGGCCCTTTTCGCTCAGGAGTTTCGTTGCCGAACCATTGCAAATTGCCATACCCACATCTAGGGTTAGGGTTACGAAAATGAGGTTTTTTACGGTGCCCGGAGAGGCCCGCGCATGGCGCAGTTGGATTCCTGGTCCAAAAGGGAGCAGAAAACGTATGGGGCCCTTTTCGCTCAGGAGTTTCGTTGCCGAGCAATTGTCTAACCCCGACTAGCACCTAGGGTTAGGGTTACGAAAATGAGGTTTTTTACGGTGCCCGGAGAGGCCCGCGCATGGCGCAGTTGGATTCCTGGTCCAAAAGGGAGCAGAAAACGTATGAGGCCCTTTTCGCTCAGGAGTTTTGTTGCCGAACCATTGCAAATTGCCATACCCACATCTAGGGTTAGGGTTACGAAAATGAGGTTTTTTACGGTGCCCGGAGAGGCCCGCGCATGGCGCAGTTGGATTCCTGGTCCAAAAGGGAGCAGAAAACGTATGGGGCCCTTTTCGCTCAGGAGTTTCGTTGCCGAGCAATTGTCTAACCCCGACTAGCACCTAGGGTTAGGGTTACGAAAATGAGTTTTTTTACGGTGCCCGGAGAGGCCCGCGCATGGCGCAGTTGGATTCCTGGTCCAAAAGGGAGCAGAAAACGTATGGGGCCCTTTTCGCTCAGGAGTTTCGTTGCCGAGCAATTGTCTAACCCCGACTAGCACCTAGGGTTAGGGTTACGAAAATGAGTTTTTTTACGGTGCCCGGAGAGGCCCGCGCATGGCGCAGTTGGATTCCTGGTCCAAAAGGGAGCAGAAAACGTATGGGGCCCTTTTCGCTCAGGAGTTTCGTTGCCGAACCATTGCAAATTGCCATACCCACATCTAGGGTTAGGGTTACGAAAATGAGGTTTTTTACGGTGCCCGGAGAGGCCCGCGCATGGCGCAGTTGGATTCCTGGTCCAAAAGGGAGCAGAAAACGTATGGGGCCCTTTTCGCTCAGGAGTTTCGTTGCCGAGCAATTGTCTAACCCCGACTAGCACCTAGGGTTAGGGTTACGAAAATGAGTTTTTTTACGGTGCCCGGAGAGGCCCGCGCATGGCGCAGTTGGATTCCTGGTCCAAAAGGGAGCAGAAAACGTATGGGGCCCTTTTCGCTCAGGAGTTTCGTTGCCGAACCATTGCAAATTGCCATACCCACATCTAGGGTTAGGGTTACGAAAATGAGGTTTTTTACGGTGCCCGGAGAGGCCCGCGCATGGCGCAGTTGGATTCCTGGTCCAAAAGGGAGCAGAAAACGTATGGGGCCCTTTTCGCTCAGGAGTTTCGTTGCCGAACCATTGCAAATTGCCATACCCACATCTAGGGTTAGGGTTACGAAAATGAGGTTTTTTACGGTGCCCGGAGAGGCCCGCGCATGGCGCAGTTGGATTCCTGGTCCAAAAGGAAGCAGAAAACGTATGGGGCCCTTTTCGCTCAGGAGTTTCGTTGCCGAACCATTGCAAATTGCCATACCCACATCTAGGGTTAGGGTTACGAAAATGAGGTTTTTTACGGTGCCCGGAGAGGCCCGCGCATGGCGCAGTTGGATTCCTGGTCCAAAAGGGAGCAGAAAACGTATGGGGCCCTTTTCGCTCAGGAGTTTCGTTGCCGAGCAATTGTCTAACCCCGACTAGCACCTAGGGTTAGGGTTACGAAAATGAGTTTTTTTACGGTGCCCGGAGAGGCCCGCGCATGGCGCAGTTGGATTCCTGGTCCAAAAGGGAGCAGAAAACGTATGGGGCCCTTTTCGCTCAGGAGTTTCGTTGCCGAACCATTGCAAATTGCCATACCCACATCTAGGGTTAGGGTTACGAAAATGAGGTTTTTTACGGTGCCCGGAGAGGCCCGCGCATGGCGCAGTTGGATTCCTGGTCCAAAAGGGAGCAGAAAACGTATGGGGCCCTTTTCGCTCAGGAGTTTCGTTGCCGAACCATTGCAAATTGCCATACCCACATCTAGGGTTAGGGTTACGAAAATGAGTTTTTTTACGGTGCCCGGAGAGGCCCGCGCATGGCGCAGTTGGATTCCTGGTCCAAAAGGGAGCAGAAAACGTATGGGGCCCTTTTCGCTCAGGAGTTTCGTTGCCGAACCATTGCAAATTGCCATACCCACATCTAGGGTTAGGGTTACGAAAATGAGGTTTTTTACGGTGCCCGGAGAGGCCCGCGCATGGCGCAGTTGGATTCCTGGTCCAAAAGGGAGCAGAAAACGTATGGGGCCCTTTTCGCTCAGGAGTTTCGTTGCCGAGCAATTGTCTAACCCCGACTAGCACCTAGGGTTAGGGTTACGAAAATGAGTTTTTTTACGGTGCCCGGAGAGGCCCGCGCATGGCGCAGTTGGATTCCTGGTCCAAAAGGGAGCAGAAAACGTATGGGGCCCTTTTCGCTCAGGAGTTTCGTTGCCGAACCATTGCAAATTGCCATACCCACATCTAGGGTTAGGGTTACGAAAATGAGGTTTTTTACGGTGCCCGGAGAGGCCCGCGCATGGCGCAGTTGGATTCCTGGTCCAAAAGGGAGCAGAAAACGTATGGGGCCCTTTTCGCTCAGGAGTTTCGTTGCCGAACCATTGCAAATTGCCATACCCACATCTAGGGTTAGGGTTACGAAAATGAGGTTTTTTACGGTGCCCGGAGAGGCCCGCGCATGGCGCAGTTGGATTCCTGGTCCAAAAGGGAGCAGAAAACGTATGGGGCCCTTTTCGCTCAGGAGTTTCGTTGCCGAACCATTGCAAATTGCCATACCCACATCTAGGGTTAGGGTTACGAAAATGAGGTTTTTTACGGTGCCCGGAGAGGCCCGCGCATGGCGCAGTTGGATTCCTGGTCCAAAAGGGAGCAGAAAACGTATGGGGCCCTTTTCGCTCAGGAGTTTCGTTGCCGAACCATTGCAAATTGCCATACCCACATCTAGGGTTAGGGTTACGAAAATGAGGTTTTTTACGGTGCCCGGAGAGGCCCGCGCATGGCGCAGTTGGATTCCTGGTCCAAAAGGGAGCAGAAAACGTATGGGGCCCTTTTCGCTCAGGAGTTTCGTTGCCGAGCAATTGTCTAACCCCGACTAGCACCTAGGGTTAGGGTTACGAAAATGAGGTTTTTTACGGTGCCCGGAGAGGCCCGCGCATGGCGCAGTTGGATTCCTGGTCCAAAAGGGAGCAGAAAACGTATGAGGCCCTTTTCGCTCAGGAGTTTTGTTGCCGAACCATTGCAAATTGCCATACCCACATCTAGGGTTAGGGTTACGAAAATGAGGTTTTTTACGGTGCCCGGAGAGGCCCGCGCATGGCGCAGTTGGATTCCTGGTCCAAAAGGGAGCAGAAAACGTATGGGGCCCTTTTCGCTCAGGAGTTTCGTTGCCGAGCAATTGTCTAACCCCGACTAGCACCTAGGGTTAGGGTTACGAAAATGAGTTTTTTTACGGTGCCCGGAGAGGCCCGCGCATGGCGCAGTTGGATTCCTGGTCCAAAAGGGAGCAGAAAACGTATGGGGCCCTTTTCGCTCAGGAGTTTCGTTGCCGAACCATTGCAAATTGCCATACCCACATCTAGGGTTAGGGTTACGAAAATGAGGTTTTTTACGGTGCCCGGAGAGGCCCGCGCATGGCGCAGTTGGATTCCTGGTCCAAAAGGGAGCAGAAAACGTATGGGGCCCTTTTCGCTCAGGAGTTTCGTTGCCGAACCATTGCAAATTGCCATACCCACATCTAGGGTTAGGGTTACGAAAATGAGGTTTTTTACGGTGCCCGGAGAGGCCCGCGCATGGCGCAGTTGGATTCCTGGTCCAAAAGGAAGCAGAAAACGTATGGGGCCCTTTTCGCTCAGGAGTTTCGTTGCCGAACCATTGCAAATTGCCATACCCACATCTAGGGTTAGGGTTACGAAAATGAGGTTTTTTACGGTGCCCGGAGAGGCCCGCGCATGGCGCAGTTGGATTCCTGGTCCAAAAGGGAGCAGAAAACGTATGGGGCCCTTTTCGCTCAGGAGTTTCGTTGCCGAGCAATTGTCTAACCCCGACTAGCACCTAGGGTTAGGGTTACGAAAATGAGTTTTTTTACGGTGCCCGGAGAGGCCCGCGCATGGCGCAGTTGGATTCCTGGTCCAAAAGGGAGCAGAAAACGTATGGGGCCCTTTTCGCTCAGGAGTTTCGTTGCCGAACCATTGCAAATTGCCATACCCACATCTAGGGTTAGGGTTACGAAAATGAGGTTTTTTACGGTGCCCGGAGAGGCCCGCGCATGGCGCAGTTGGATTCCTGGTCCAAAAGGGAGCAGAAAACGTATGGGGCCCTTTTCGCTCAGGAGTTTCGTTGCCGAACCATTGCAAATTGCCATACCCACATCTAGGGTTAGGGTTACGAAAATGAGGTTTTTTACGGTGCCCGGAGAGGCCCGCGCATGGCGCAGTTGGATTCCTGGTCCAAAAGGGAGCAGAAAACGTATGGGGCCCTTTTCGCTCAGGAGTTTCGTTGCCGAACCATTGCAAATTGCCATACCCACATCTAGGGTTAGGGTTACGAAAATGAGTTTTTTTACGGTGCCCGGAGAGGCCCGTGCATGGCGCAGTTGGATTCCTGGTCCAAAAGGGAGCAGAAAACGTATGGGGCCCTTTTCGCTCAGGAGTTTCGTTGCCGAGCAATTGTCTAACCCCGACTAGCACCTAGGGTTAGGGTTACGAAAATGAGTTTTTTTACGGTGCCCGGAGAGGCCCGCGCATGGCGCAGTTGGATTCCTGGTCCAAAAGGGAGCAGAAAACGTATGGGGCCCTTTTCGCTCAGGAGTTTCGTTGCCGAACCATTGCAAATTGCCATACCCACATCTAGGGTTAGGGTTACGAAAATGAGGTTTTTTACGGTGCCCGGAGAGGCCCGCGCATGGCGCAGTTGGATTCCTGGTCCAAAAGGGAGCAGAAAACGTATGGGGCCCTTTTCGCTCAGGAGTTTCGTTGCCGAACCATTGCAAATTGCCATACCCACATCTAGGGTTAGGGTTACGAAAATGAGGTTTTTTACGGTGCCCGGAGAGGCCCGCGCATGGCGCAGTTGGATTCCTGGTCCAAAAGGGAGCAGAAAACGTATGGGGCCCTTTTCGCTCAGGAGTTTCGTTGCCGAACCATTGCAAATTGCCATACCCACATCTAGGGTTAGGGTTACGAAAATGAGGTTTTTTACGGTGCCCGGAGAGGCCCGCGCATGGCGCAGTTGGATTCCTGGTCCAAAAAGGAGCAGAAAACGTATGGGGCCCTTTTCGCTCAGGAGTTTCGTTGCCGAGCAATTGTCTAACCCCGACTAGCACCTAGGGTTAGGGTTACGAAAATGAGTTTTTTTACGGTGCCCGGAGAGGCCCGCGCATGGCGCAGTTGGATTCCTGGTCCAAAAGGGAGCAGAAAACGTATGGGGCCCTTTTCGCTCAGGAGTTTCGTTGCCGAACCATTGCAAATTGCCATACCCACATCTAGGGTTAGGGTTACGAAAATGAGGTTTTTTACGGTGCCCGGAGAGGCCCGCGCATGGCGCAGTTGGATTCCTGGTCCAAAAGGGAGCAGAAAACGTATGGGGCCCTTTTCGCTCAGGAGTTTCGTTGCCGAACCATTGCAAATTGCCATACCCACATCTAGGGTTAGGGTTACGAAAATGAGGTTTTTTACGGTGCCCGGAGAGGCCCGCGCATGGCGCAGTTGGATTCCTGGTCCAAAAGGGAGCAGAAAACGTATGGGGCCCTTTTCGCTCAGGAGTTTCGTTGCCGAACCATTGCAAATTGCCATACCCACATCTAGGGTTAGGGTTACGAAAATGAGGTTTTTTACGGTGCCCGGAGAGGCCCGCGCATGGCGCAGTTGGATTCCTGGTCCAAAAGGGAGCAGAAAACGTATGGGGCCCTTTTCGCTCAGGAGTTTCGTTGCCGAACCATTGCAAATTGCCATACCCACATCTAGGGTTAGGGTTACGAAAATGAGGTTTTTTACGGTGCCCGGAGAGGCCCGCGCATGGCGCAGTTGGATTCCTGGTCCAAAAGGGAGCAGAAAACGTATGGGGCCCTTTTCGCTCAGGAGTTTCGTTGCCGAGCAATTGTCTAACCCCGACTAGCACCTAGGGTTAGGGTTACGAAAATGAGGTTTTTTACGGTGCCCGGAGAGGCCCGCGCATGGCGCAGTTGGATTCCTGGTCCAAAAGGGAGCAGAAAACGTATGAGGCCCTTTTCGCTCAGGAGTTTTGTTGCCGAACCATTGCAAATTGCCATACCCACATCTAGGGTTAGGGTTACGAAAATGAGGTTTTTTACGGTGCCCGGAGAGGCCCGCGCATGGCGCAGTTGGATTCCTGGTCCAAAAGGGAGCAGAAAACGTATGGGGCCCTTTTCGCTCAGGAGTTTCGTTGCCGAGCAATTGTCTAACCCCGACTAGCACCTAGGGTTAGGGTTACGAAAATGAGTTTTTTTACGGTGCCCGGAGAGGCCCGCGCATGGCGCAGTTGGATTCCTGGTCCAAAAGGGAGCAGAAAACGTATGGGGCCCTTTTCGCTCAGGAGTTTCGTTGCCGAACCATTGCAAATTGCCATACCCACATCTAGGGTTAGGGTTACGAAAATGAGGTTTTTTACGGTGCCCGGAGAGGCCCGCGCATGGCGCAGTTGGATTCCTGGTCCAAAAGGGAGCAGAAAACGTATGGGGCCCTTTTCGCTCAGGAGTTTCGTTGCCGAACCATTGCAAATTGCCATACCCACATCTAGGGTTAGGGTTACGAAAATGAGTTTTTTTACGGTGCCCGGAGAGGCCCGTGCATGGCGCAGTTGGATTCCTGGTCCAAAAGGGAGCAGAAAACGTATGGGGCCCTTTTCGCTCAGGAGTTTCGTTGCCGAGCAATTGTCTAACCCCGACTAGCACCTAGGGTTAGGGTTACGAAAATGAGTTTTTTTACGGTGCCCGGAGAGGCCCGCGCATGGCGCAGTTGGATTCCTGGTCCAAAAGGGAGCAGAAAACGTATGGGGCCCTTTTCGCTCAGGAGTTTCGTTGCCGAACCATTGCAAATTGCCATACCCACATCTAGGGTTAGGGTTACGAAAATGAGGTTTTTTACGGTGCCCGGAGAGGCCCGCGCATGGCGCAGTTGGATTCCTGGTCCAAAAGGGAGCAGAAAACGTATGGGGCCCTTTTCGCTCAGGAGTTTCGTTGCCGAGCAATTGTCTAACCCCGACTAGCACCTAGGGTTAGGGTTACGAAAATGAGTTTTTTTACGGTGCCCGGAGAGGCCCGCGCATGGCGCAGTTGGATTCCTGGTCCAAAAGGGAGCAGAAAACGTATGGGGCCCTTTTCGCTCAGGAGTTTCGTTGCCGAACCATTGCAAATTGCCATACCCACATCTAGGGTTAGGGTTACGAAAATGAGGTTTTTTACGGTGCCCGGAGAGGCCCGCGCATGGCGCAGTTGGATTCCTGGTCCAAAAGGGAGCAGAAAACGTATGGGGCCCTTTTCGCTCAGGAGTTTCGTTGCCGAACCATTGCAAATTGCCATACCCACATCTAGGGTTAGGGTTACGAAAATGAGGTTTTTTACGGTGCCCGGAGAGGCCCGCGCATGGCGCAGTTGGATTCCTGGTCC
Organism: Poromitra crassiceps; assembly: GCF_964638095.1. NCBI lineage: Eukaryota > Metazoa > Chordata > Actinopteri > Beryciformes > Melamphaidae > Poromitra > Poromitra crassiceps. The sequence goes on along the minus strand of NW_028151625.1, from coordinate 29,623 downwards.
AAAAGGGAGCAGAAAACGTATGGGGCCCTTTTCGCTCAGGAGTTTCGTTGCCGAACCATTGCAAATTGCCATACCCACATCTAGGGTTAGGGTTACGAAAATGAGTTTTTTTACGGTGCCCGGAGAGGCCCGCGCATGGCGCAGTTGGATTCCTGGTCCAAAAGGGAGCAGAAAACGTATGGGGCCCTTTTCGCTCAGGAGTTTCGTTGCCGAACCATTGCAAATTGCCATACCCACATCTAGGGTTAGGGTTACGAAAATGAGGTTTTTTACGGTGCCCGGAGAGGCCCGCGCATGGCGCAGTTGGATTCCTGGTCCAAAAGGGAGCAGAAAACGTATGGGGCCCTTTTCGCTCAGGAGTTTCGTTGCCGAACCATTGCAAATTGCCATACCCACATCTAGGGTTAGGGTTACGAAAATGAGTTTTTTTACGGTGCCCGGAGAGGCCCGCGCATGGCGCAGTTGGATTCCTGGTCCAAAAGGGAGCAGAAAACGTATGGGGCCCTTTTCGCTCAGGAGTTTCGTTGCCGAACCATTGCAAATTGCCATACCCACATCTAGGGTTAGGGTTACGAAAATGAGGTTTTTTACGGTGCCCGGAGAGGCCCGCGCATGGCGCAGTTGGATTCCTGGTCCAAAAAGGAGCAGAAAACGTATGGGGCCCTTTTCGCTCAGGAGTTTCGTTGCCGAGCAATTGTCTAACCCCCGACTAGCACCTAGGGTTAGGGTTACGAAAATGAGTTTTTTTACGGTGCCCGGAGAGGCCCGCGCATGGCGCAGTTGGATTCCTGGTCCAAAAGGGAGCAGAAAACGTATGGGGCCCTTTTCGCTCAGGAGTTTCGTTGCCGAACCATTGCAAATTGCCATACCCACATCTAGGGTTAGGGTTACGAAAATGAGGTTTTTTACGGTGCCCGGAGAGGCCCGCGCATGGCGCAGTTGGATTCCTGGTCCAAAAGGGAGCAGAAAACGTATGGGGCCCTTTTCGCTCAGGAGTTTCGTTGCCGAACCATTGCAAATTGCCATACCCACATCTAGGGTTAGGGTTACGAAAATGAGGTTTTTTACGGTGCCCGGAGAGGCCCGCGCATGGCGCAGTTGGATTCCTGGTCCAAAAGGGAGCAGAAAACGTATGGGGCCCTTTTCGCTCAGGAGTTTCGTTGCCGAACCATTGCAAATTGCCATACCCACATCTAGGGTTAGGGTTACGAAAATGAGGTTTTTTACGGTGCCCGGAGAGGCCCGCGCATGGCGCAGTTGGATTCCTGGTCCAAAAGGGAGCAGAAAACGTATGGGGCCCTTTTCGCTCAGGAGTTTCGTTGCCGAGCAATTGTCTAACCCCGACTAGCACCTAGGGTTAGGGTTACGAAAATGAGTTTTTTTACGGTGCCCGGAGAGGCCCGCGCATGGCGCAGTTGGATTCCTGGTCCAAAAGGGAGCAGAAAACGTATGGGGCCCTTTTCGCTCAGGAGTTTCGTTGCCGAACCATTGCAAATTGCCATACCCACATCTAGGGTTAGGGTTACGAAAATGAGGTTTTTTACGGTGCCCGGAGAGGCCCGCGCATGGCGCAGTTGGATTCCTGGTCCAAAAGGGAGCAGAAAACGTATGGGGCCCTTTTCGCTCAGGAGTTTCGTTGCCGAACCATTGCAAATTGCCATACCCACATCTAGGGTTAGGGTTACGAAAATGAGGTTTTTTACGGTGCCCGGAGAGGCCCGCGCATGGCGCAGTTGGATTCCTGGTCCAAAAGGGAGCAGAAAACGTATGGGGCCCTTTTCGCTCAGGAGTTTCGTTGCCGAACCATTGCAAATTGCCATACCCACATCTAGGGTTAGGGTTACGAAAATGAGGTTTTTTACGGTGCCCGGAGAGGCCCGCGCATGGCGCAGTTGGATTCCTGGTCCAAAAGGGAGCAGAAAACGTATGGGGCCCTTTTCGCTCAGGAGTTTCGTTGCCGAGCAATTGTCTAACCCCGACTAGCACCTAGGGTTAGGGTTACGAAAATGAGTTTTTTTACGGTGCCCGGAGAGGCCCGCGCATGGCGCAGTTGGATTCCTGGTCCAAAAGGGAGCAGAAAACGTATGGGGCCCTTTTCGCTCAGGAGTTTCGTTGCCGAACCATTGCAAATTGCCATACCCACATCTAGGGTTAGGGTTACGAAAATGAGGTTTTTTACGGTGCCCGGAGAGGCCCGCGCATGGCGCAGTTGGATTCCTGGTCCAAAAGGGAGCAGAAAACGTATGGGGCCCTTTTCGCTCAGGAGTTTCGTTGCCGAACCATTGCAAATTGCCATACCCACATCTAGGGTTAGGGTTACGAAAATGAGGTTTTTTACGGTGCCCGGAGAGGCCCGCGCATGGCGCAGTTGGATTCCTGGTCCAAAAGGGAGCAGAAAACGTATGGGGCCCTTTTCGCTCAGGAGTTTCGTTGCCGAACCATTGCAAATTGCCATACCCACATCTAGGGTTAGGGTTACGAAAATGAGGTTTTTTACGGTGCCCGGAGAGGCCCGCGCATGGCGCAGTTGGATTCCTGGTCCAAAAGGGAGCAGAAAACGTATGGGGCCCTTTTCGCTCAGGAGTTTCGTTGCCGAGCAATTGTCTAACCCCGACTAGCACCTAGGGTTAGGGTTACGAAAATGAGTTTTTTTACGGTGCCCGGAGAGGCCCGCGCATGGCGCAGTTGGATTCCTGGTCCAAAAGGGAGCAGAAAACGTATGGGGCCCTTTTCGCTCAGGAGTTTCGTTGCCGAACCATTGCAAATTGCCATACCCACATCTAGGGTTAGGGTTACGAAAATGAGGTTTTTTACGGTGCCCGGAGAGGCCCGCGCATGGCGCAGTTGGATTCCTGGTCCAAAAGGGAGCAGAAAACGTATGGGGCCCTTTTCGCTCAGGAGTTTCGTTGCCGAGCAATTGTCTAACCCCGACTAGCACCTAGGGTTAGGGTTACGAAAATGAGTTTTTTTACGGTGCCCGGAGAGGCCCGCGCATGGCGCAGTTGGATTCCTGGTCCAAAAGGGAGCAGAAAACGTATGGGGCCCTTTTCGCTCAGGAGTTTCGTTGCCGAACCATTGCAAATTGCCATACCCACATCTAGGGTTAGGGTTACGAAAATGAGGTTTTTTACGGTGCCCGGAGAGGCCCGCGCATGGCGCAGTTGGATTCCTGGTCCAAAAGGGAGCAGAAAACGTATGGGGCCCTTTTCGCTCAGGAGTTTCGTTGCCGAACCATTGCAAATTGCCATACCCACATCTAGGGTTAGGGTTACGAAAATGAGGTTTTTTACGGTGCCCGGAGAGGCCCGCGCATGGCGCAGTTGGATTCCTGGTCCAAAAGGGAGCAGAAAACGTATGGGGCCCTTTTCGCTCAGGAGTTTCGTTGCCGAACCATTGCAAATTGCCATACCCACATCTAGGGTTAGGGTTACGAAAATGAGGTTTTTTACGGTGCCCGGAGAGGCCCGCGCATGGCGCAGTTGGATTCCTGGTCCAAAAGGGAGCAGAAAACGTATGGGGCCCTTTTCGCTCAGGAGTTTCGTTGCCGAGCAATTGTCTAACCCCGACTAGCACCTAGGGTTAGGGTTACGAAAATGAGTTTTTTTACGGTGCCCGGAGAGGCCCGCGCATGGCGCAGTTGGATTCCTGGTCCAAAAGGGAGCAGAAAACGTATGGGGCCCTTTTCGCTCAGGAGTTTCGTTGCCGAACCATTGCAAATTGCCATACCCACATCTAGGGTTAGGGTTACGAAAATGAGGTTTTTTACGGTGCCCGGAGAGGCCCGCGCATGGCGCAGTTGGATTCCTGGTCCAAAAGGGAGCAGAAAACGTATGGGGCCCTTTTCGCTCAGGAGTTTCGTTGCCGAACCATTGCAAATTGCCATACCCACATCTAGGGTTAGGGTTACGAAAATGAGGTTTTTTACGGTGCCCGGAGAGGCCCGCGCATGGCGCAGTTGGATTCCTGGTCCAAAAGGGAGCAGAAAACGTATGGGGCCCTTTTCGCTCAGGAGTTTCGTTGCCGAACCATTGCAAATTGCCATACCCACATCTAGGGTTAGGGTTACGAAAATGAGGTTTTTTACGGTGCCCGGAGAGGCCCGCGCATGGCGCAGTTGGATTCCTGGTCCAAAAGGGAGCAGAAAACGTATGGGGCCCTTTTCGCTCAGGAGTTTCGTTGCCGAGCAATTGTCTAACCCCGACTAGCACCTAGGGTTAGGGTTACGAAAATGAGTTTTTTTACGGTGCCCGGAGAGGCCCGCGCATGGCGCAGTTGGATTCCTGGTCCAAAAGGGAGCAGAAAACGTATGGGGCCCTTTTCGCTCAGGAGTTTCGTTGCCGAACCATTGCAAATTGCCATACCCACATCTAGGGTTAGGGTTACGAAAATGAGGTTTTTTACGGTGCCCGGAGAGGCCCGCGCATGGCGCAGTTGGATTCCTGGTCCAAAAGGGAGCAGAAAACGTATGGGGCCCTTTTCGCTCAGGAGTTTCGTTGCCGAACCATTGCAAATTGCCATACCCACATCTAGGGTTAGGGTTACGAAAATGAGGTTTTTTTACGGTGCCCGGAGAGGCCCGCGCATGGCGCAGTTGGATTCCTGGTCCAAAAGGGAGCAGAAAACGTATGGGGCCCTTTTCGCTCAGGAGTTTCGTTGCCGAACCATTGCAAATTGCCATACCCACATCTAGGGTTAGGGTTATGAAAATGAGTTTTTTTACGGTGCCCGGAGAGGCCCGCGCATGGCGCAGTTGGATTCCTGGTCCAAAAGGGAGCAGAAAACGTATGGGGCCCTTTTCGCTCAGGAGTTTCGTTGCCGAACCATTGCAAATTGCCATACCCACATCTAGGGTTAGGGTTACGAAAATGAGGTTTTTTACGGTGCCCGGAGAGGCCCGCGCATGGCGCAGTTGGATTCCTGGTCCAAAAGGGAGCAGAAAACGTATGGGGCCCTTTTCGCTCAGGAGTTTCGTTGCCGAGCAATTGTCTAACCCCGACTAGCACCTAGGGTTAGGGTTACGAAAATGAGGTTTTTTTACGGTGCCCGGAGAGGCCCGCGCATGGCGCAGTTGGATTCCTGGTCCAAAAGGGAGCAGAAAACGTATGGGGCCCTTTTCGCTCAGGAGTTTCGTTGCCGAACCATTGCAAATTGCCATACCCACATCTAGGGTTAGGGTTACGAAAATGAGGTTTTTTACGGTGCCCGGAGAGGCCCGCGCATGGCGCAGTTGGATTCCTGGTCCAAAAGGGAGCAGAAAACGTATGGGGCCCTTTTCGCTCAGGAGTTTCGTTGCCGAACCATTGCAAATTGCCATACCCACATCTAGGGTTAGGGTTACGAAAATGAGGTTTTTTACGGTGCCCGGAGAGGCCCGCGCATGGCGCAGTTGGATTCCTGGTCCAAAAGGGAGCAGAAAACGTATGGGGCCCTTTTCGCTCAGGAGTTTCGTTGCCGAACCATTGCAAATTGCCATACCCACATCTAGGGTTAGGGTTACGAAAATGAGGTTTTTTACGGTGCCCGGAGAGGCCCGCGCATGGCGCAGTTGGATTCCTGGTCCAAAAGGGAGCAGAAAACGTATGGGGCCCTTTTCGCTCAGGAGTTTCGTTGCCGAACCATTGCAAATTGCCATACCCACATCTAGGGTTAGGGTTACGAAAATGAGGTTTTTTACGGTGCCCGGAGAGGCCCGCGCATGGCGCAGTTGGATTCCTGGTCCAAAAGGGAGCAGAAAACGTATGGGGCCCTTTTCGCTCAGGAGTTTCGTTGCCGAGCAATTGTCTAACCCGACTAGCACCTAGGGTTAGGGTTACGAAAATGAGTTTTTTTACGGTGCCCGGAGAGGCCCGCGCATGGCGCAGTTGGATTCCTGGTCCAAAAGGGAGCAGAAAACGTATGGGGCCCTTTTCGCTCAGGAGTTTCGTTGCCGAACCATTGCAAATTGCCATACCCACATCTAGGGTTAGGGTTACGAAAATGAGGTTTTTTACGGTGCCCGGAGAGGCCCGCGCATGGCGCAGTTGGATTCCTGGTCCAAAAGGGAGCAGAAAACGTATGGGGCCCTTTTCGCTCAGGAGTTTCGTTGCCGAACCATTGCAAATTGCCATACCCACATCTAGGGTTAGGGTTACGAAAATGAGGTTTTTTACGGTGCCCGGAGAGGCCCGCGCATGGCGCAGTTGGATTCCTGGTCCAAAAGGGAGCAGAAAACGTATGGGGCCCTTTTCGCTCAGGAGTTTCGTTGCCGAACCATTGCAAATTGCCATACCCACATCTAGGGTTAGGGTTACGAAAATGAGGTTTTTTACGGTGCCCGGAGAGGCCCGCGCATGGCGCAGTTGGATTCCTGGTCCAAAAGGGAGCAGAAAACGTATGGGGCCCTTTTCGCTCAGGAGTTTCGTTGCCGAGCAATTGTCTAACCCGACTAGCACCTAGGGTTAGGGTTACGAAAATGAGTTTTTTTACGGTGCCCGGAGAGGCCCGCGCATGGCGCAGTTGGATTCCTGGTCCAAAAGGGAGCAGAAAACGTATGGGGCCCTTTTCGCTCAGGAGTTTCGTTGCCGAGCAATTGTCTAACCCCGACTAGCACCTAGGGTTAGGGTTACGAAAATGAGGTTTTTTTACGGTGCCCGGAGAGGCCCGCGCATGGCGCAGTTGGATTCCTGGTCCAAAAGGGAGCAGAAAACGTATGGGGCCCTTTTCGCTCAGGAGTTTCGTTGCCGAACCATTGCAAATTGCCATACCCACATCTAGGGTTAGGGTTACGAAAATGAGGTTTTTTACGGTGCCCGGAGAGGCCCGCGCATGGCGCAGTTGGATTCCTGGTCCAAAAGGGAGCAGAAAACGTATGGGGCCCTTTTCGCTCAGGAGTTTCGTTGCCGAACCATTGCAAATTGCCATACCCACATCTAGGGTTAGGGTTACGAAAATGAGGTTTTTTACGGTGCCCGGAGAGGCCCGCGCATGGCGCAGTTGGATTCCTGGTCCAAAAGGGAGCAGAAAACGTATGGGGCCCTTTTCGCTCAGGAGTTTCGTTGCCGAACCATTGCAAATTGCCATACCCACATCTAGGGTTAGGGTTACGAAAATGAGGTTTTTTACGGTGCCCGGAGAGGCCCGCGCATGGCGCAGTTGGATTCCTGGTCCAAAAGGGAGCAGAAAACGTATGGGGCCCTTTTCGCTCAGGAGTTTCGTTGCCGAGCCATTGTCTAACTGCCCGACTAGCACCTAGGGTTAGGGTTACGAAAATGAGGTTTTTTTACGGTGCCCGGAGAGGCCCGCGCATGGCGCAGTTGGATTCCTGGTCCAAAAGGGAGCAGAAAACGTATGGGGCCCTTTTCGCTCAGGAGTTTCGTTGCCGAACCATTGCAAATTGCCATACCCACATCTAGGGTTAGGGTTACGAAAATGAGGTTTTTTACGGTGCCCGGAGAGGCCCGCGCATGGCGCAGTTGGATTCCTGGTCCAAAAGGGAGCAGAAAACGTATGGGGCCCTTTTCGCTCAGGAGTTTCGTTGCCGAACCATTGCAAATTGCCATACCCACATCTAGGGTTAGGGTTACGAAAATGAGGTTTTTTACGGTGCCCGGAGAGGCCCGCGCATGGCGCAGTTGGATTCCTGGTCCAAAAGGGAGCAGAAAACGTATGGGGCCCTTTTCGCTCAGGAGTTTCGTTGCCGAACCATTGCAAATTGCCATACCCACATCTAGGGTTAGGGTTATGAAAATGAGGTTTTTTTACGGTGCCCGGAGAGGCCCGCGCATGGCGCAGTTGGATTCCTGGTCCAAAAGGGAGCAGAAAACGTATGGGGCCCTTTTCGCTCAGGAGTTTCGTTGCCGAACCATTGCAAATTGCCATACCCACATCTAGGGTTAGGGTTACGAAAATGAGGTTTTTTACGGTGCCCGGAGAGGCCCGCGCATGGCGCAGTTGGATTCCTGGTCCAAAAGGGAGCAGAAAACGTATGGCTTTTCGCTCAGGAGTTTCGTTGCCGAGCAATTGTCTAACCCCGACTAGCACCTAGGGTTAGGGTTACGAAAATGAGTTTTTTTACGGTGCCCGGAGAGGCCCGCGCATGGCGCAGTTGGATTCCTGGTCCAAAAGGGAGCAGAAAACGTATGGGGCCCTTTTCGCTCAGGAGTTTCGTTGCCGAACCATTGCAAATTGCCATACCCACATCTAGGGTTAGGGTTACGAAAATGAGGTTTTTTACGGTGCCCGGAGAGGCCCGCGCATGGCGCAGTTGGATTCCTGGTCCAAAAGGGAGCAGAAAACGTATGGGGCCCTTTTCGCTCAGGAGTTTCGTTGCCGAACCATTGCAAATTGCCATACCCACATCTAGGGTTAGGGTTACGAAAATGAGGTTTTTTACGGTGCCCGGAGAGGCCCGCGCATGGCGCAGTTGGATTCCTGGTCCAAAAGGGAGCAGAAAACGTATGGGGCCCTTTTCGCTCAGGAGTTTCGTTGCCGAACCATTGCAAATTGCCATACCCACATCTAGGGTTAGGGTTACGAAAATGAGGTTTTTTACGGTGCCCGGAGAGGCCCGCGCATGGCGCAGTTGGATTCCTGGTCCAAAAGGGAGCAGAAAACGTATGGGGCCCTTTTCGCTCAGGAGTTTCGTTGCCGAACCATTGCAAATTGCCATACCCACATCTAGGGTTAGGGTTACGAAAATGAGGTTTTTTACGGTGCCCGGAGAGGCCCGCGCATGGCGCAGTTGGATTCCTGGTCCAAAAGGGAGCAGAAAACGTATGGGGCCCTTTTCGCTCAGGAGTTTCGTTGCCGAGCAATTGTCTAACCCCGACTAGCACCTAGGGTTAGGGTTACGAAAATGAGTTTTTTTACGGTGCCCGGAGAGGCCCGCGCATGGCGCAGTTGGATTCCTGGTCCAAAAGGGAGCAGAAAACGTATGGGGCCCTTTTCGCTCAGGAGTTTTGTTGCCGAACCATTGCAAATTGCCATACCCACATCTAGGGTTAGGGTTACGAAAATGAGGTTTTTTACGGTGCCCGGAGAGGCCCGCGCATGGCGCAGTTGGATTCCTGGTCCAAAAGGGAGCAGAAAACGTATGGGGCCCTTTTCGCTCAGGAGTTTCGTTGCCGAACCATTGCAAATTGCCATACCCACATCTAGGGTTAGGGTTACGAAAATGAGGTTTTTTACGGTGCCCGGAGAGGCCCGCGCATGGCGCAGTTGGATTCCTGGTCCAAAAGGGAGCAGAAAACGTATGGGGCCCTTTTCGCTCAGGAGTTTCGTTGCCGAACCATTGCAAATTGCCATACCCACATCTAGGGTTAGGGTTACGAAAATGAGTTTTTTTACGGTGCCCGGAGAGGCCCGCGCATGGCGCAGTTGGATTCCTGGTCCAAAAGGGAGCAGAAAACGTATGGGGCCCTTTTCGCTCAGGAGTTTCGTTGCCGAACCATTGCAAATTGCCATACCCACATCTAGGGTTAGGGTTACGAAAATGAGGTTTTTTACGGTGCCCGGAGAGGCCCGCGCATGGCGCAGTTGGATTCCTGGTCCAAAAGGGAGCAGAAAACGTATGGGGCCCTTTTCGCTCAGGAGTTTCGTTGCCGAACCATTGCAAATTGCCATACCCACATCTAGGGTTAGGGTTACGAAAATGAGGTTTTTTACGGTGCCCGGAGAGGCCCGCGCATGGCGCAGTTGGATTCCTGGTCCAAAAGGGAGCAGAAAACGTATGGGGCCCTTTTCGCTCAGGAGTTTCGTAGCCGAACCATTGCAAATTGCCATACCCACATCTAGGGTTAGGGTTACGAAAATGAGGTTTTTTACGGTGCCCGGAGAGGCCCGCGCATGGCGCAGTTGGATTCCTGGTCCAAAAGGGAGCAGAAAACGTATGGGGCCCTTTTCGCTCAGGAGTTTCGTTGCCGAGCAATTGTCTAACCCCGACTAGCACCTAGGGTTAGGGTTACGAAAATTAGTTTTTTTACGGTGCCCGGAGAGGCCCGCGCATGGCGCAGTTGGATTCCTGGTCCAAAAGGGAGCAGAAAACGTATGGGGCCCTTTTCGCTCAGGAGTTTCGTTGCCGAACCATTGCAAATTGCCATACCCACATCTAGGGTTAGGGTTACGAAAATGAGGTTTTTTACGGTGCCCGGAGAGGCCCGCGCATGGCGCAGTTGGATTCCTGGTCCAAAAGGGAGCAGAAAACGTATGGGGCCCTTTTCGCTCAGGAGTTTCGTTGCCGAGCAATTGTCTAACCCCGACTAGCACCTAGGGTTAGGGTTACGAAAATGAGTTTTTTTACGGTGCCCGGAGAGGCCCGCGCATGGCGCAGTTGGATTCCTGGTCCAAAAGGGAGCAGAAAACGTATGGGGCCCTTTTCGCTCAGGAGTTTCGTTGCCGAACCATTGCAAATTGCCATACCCACATCTAGGGTTAGGGTTACGAAAATGAGGTTTTTTACGGTGCCCGGAGAGGCCCGCGCATGGCGCAGTTGGATTCCTGGTCCAAAAGGGAGCAGAAAACGTATGGGGCCCTTTTCGCTCAGGAGTTTCGTTGCCGAACCATTGCAAATTGCCATACCCACATCTAGGGTTAGGGTTACGAAAATGAGGTTTTTTACGGTGCCCGGAGAGGCCCGCGCATGGCGCAGTTGGATTCCTGGTCCAAAAGGGAGCAGAAAACGTATGGGGCCCTTTTCGCTCAGGAGTTTCGTTGCCGAACCATTGCAAATTGCCATACCCACATCTAGGGTTAGGGTTATGAAAATGAGTTTTTTTACGGTGCCCGGAGAGGCCCGCGCATGGCGCAGTTGGATTCCTGGTCCAAAAGGGAGCAGAAAACGTATGGGGCCCTTTTCGCTCAGGAGTTTCGTTGCCGAACCATTGCAAATTGCCATACCCACATCTAGGGTTAGGGTTACGAAAATGAGGTTTTTTACGGTGCCCGGAGAGGCCCGCGCATGGCGCAGTTGGATTCCTGGTCCAAAAGGGAGCAGAAAACGTATGGGGCCCTTTTCGCTCAGGAGTTTCGTTGCCGAGCAATTGTCTAACCCCGACTAGCACCTAGGGTTAGGGTTACGAAAATGAGTTTTTTTACGGTGCCCGGAGAGGCCCGCGCATGGCGCAGTTGGATTCCTGGTCCAAAAGGGAGCAGAAAACGTATGGGGCCCTTTTCGCTCAGGAGTTTCGTTGCCGAACCATTGCAAATTGCCATACCCACATCTAGGGTTAGGGTTACGAAAATGAGGTTTTTTACGGTGCCCGGAGAGGCCCGCGCATGGCGCAGTTGGATTCCTGGTCCAAAAGGGAGCAGAAAACGTATGGGGCCCTTTTCGCTCAGGAGTTTCGTTGCCGAACCATTGCAAATTGCCATACCCACATCTAGGGTTAGGGTTACGAAAATGAGGTTTTTTACGGTGCCCGGAGAGGCCCGCGCATGGCGCAGTTGGATTCCTGGTCCAAAAGGGAGCAGAAAACGTATGGGGCCCTTTTCGCTCAGGAGTTTCGTTGCCGAACCATTGCAAATTGCCATACCCACATCTAGGGTTAGGGTTACGAAAATGAGGTTTTTTACGGTGCCCGGAGAGGCCCGCGCATGGCGCAGTTGGATTCCTGGTCCAAAAGGGAGCAGAAAACGTATGGGGCCCTTTTCGCTCAGGAGTTTCGTTGCCGAACCATTGCAAATTGCCATACCCACATCTAGGGTTAGGGTTACGAAAATGAGGTTTTTTACGGTGCCCGGAGAGGCCCGCGCATGGCGCAGTTGGATTCCTGGTCCAAAAGGGAGCAGAAAACGTATGGGGCCCTTTTCGCTCAGGAGTTTCGTTGCCGAGCAATTGTCTAACCCCGACTAGCACCTAGGGTTAGGGTTACGAAAATGAGTTTTTTTACGGTGCCCGGAGAGGCCCGCGCATGGCGCAGTTGGATTCCTGGTCCAAAAGGGAGCAGAAAACGTATGGGGCCCTTTTCGCTCAGGAGTTTTGTTGCCGAACCATTGCAAATTGCCATACCCACATCTAGGGTTAGGGTTACGAAAATGAGGTTTTTTACGGTGCCCGGAGAGGCCCGCGCATGGCGCAGTTGGATTCCTGGTCCAAAAGGGAGCAGAAAACGTATGGGGCCCTTTTCGCTCAGGAGTTTCGTTGCCGAACCATTGCAAATTGCCATACCCACATCTAGGGTTAGGGTTACGAAAATGAGGTTTTTTACGGTGCCCGGAGAGGCCCGCGCATGGCGCAGTTGGATTCCTGGTCCAAAAGGGAGCAGAAAACGTATGGGGCCCTTTTCGCTCAGGAGTTTCGTTGCCGAACCATTGCAAATTGCCATACCCACATCTAGGGTTAGGGTTACGAAAATGAGTTTTTTTACGGTGCCCGGAGAGGCCCGCGCATGGCGCAGTTGGATTCCTGGTCCAAAAGGGAGCAGAAAACGTATGGGGCCCTTTTCGCTCAGGAGTTTCGTTGCCGAACCATTGCAAATTGCCATACCCACATCTAGGGTTAGGGTTACGAAAATGAGGTTTTTTACGGTGCCCGGAGAGGCCCGCGCATGGCGCAGTTGGATTCCTGGTCCAAAAGGGAGCAGAAAACGTATGGGGCCCTTTTCGCTCAGGAGTTTCGTTGCCGAACCATTGCAAATTGCCATACCCACATCTAGGGTTAGGGTTACGAAAATGAGGTTTTTTACGGTGCCCGGAGAGGCCCGCGCATGGCGCAGTTGGATTCCTGGTCCAAAAGGGAGCAGAAAACGTATGGGGCCCTTTTCGCTCAGGAGTTTCGTAGCCGAACCATTGCAAATTGCCATACCCACATCTAGGGTTAGGGTTACGAAAATGAGGTTTTTTACGGTGCCCGGAGAGGCCCGCGCATGGCGCAGTTGGATTCCTGGTCCAAAAGGGAGCAGAAAACGTATGGGGCCCTTTTCGCTCAGGAGTTTCGTTGCCGAGCAATTGTCTAACCCCGACTAGCACCTAGGGTTAGGGTTACGAAAATTAGTTTTTTTACGGTGCCCGGAGAGGCCCGCGCATGGCGCAGTTGGATTCCTGGTCCAAAAGGGAGCAGAAAACGTATGGGGCCCTTTTCGCTCAGGAGTTTCGTTGCCGAACCATTGCAAATTGCCATACCCACATCTAGGGTTAGGGTTACGAAAATGAGGTTTTTTACGGTGCCCGGAGAGGCCCGCGCATGGCGCAGTTGGATTCCTGGTCCAAAAGGGAGCAGAAAACGTATGGGGCCCTTTTCGCTCAGGAGTTTCGTTGCCGAGCAATTGTCTAACCCCGACTAGCACCTAGGGTTAGGGTTACGAAAATGAGTTTTTTTACGGTGCCCGGAGAGGCCCGCGCATGGCGCAGTTGGATTCCTGGTCCAAAAGGGAGCAGAAAACGTATGGGGCCCTTTTCGCTCAGGAGTTTCGTTGCCGAACCATTGCAAATTGCCATACCCACATCTAGGGTTAGGGTTACGAAAATGAGGTTTTTTACGGTGCCCGGAGAGGCCCGCGCATGGCGCAGTTGGATTCCTGGTCCAAAAGGGAGCAGAAAACGTATGGGGCCCTTTTCGCTCAGGAGTTTCGTTGCCGAACCATTGCAAATTGCCATACCCACATCTAGGGTTAGGGTTACGAAAATGAGTTTTTTTACGGTGCCCGGAGAGGCCCGTGCATGGCGCAGTTGGATTCCTGGTCCAAAAGGGAGCAGAAAACGTATGGGGCCCTTTTCGCTCAGGAGTTTCGTTGCCGAGCAATTGCAAATTGCCATACCCACATCTAGGGTTAGGGTTACGAAAATGAGGTTTTTTACGGTGCCCGGAGAGGCCCGCGCATGGCGCAGTTGGATTCCTGGTCCAAAAGGGAGCAGAAAACGTATGGGGCCCTTTTCGCTCAGGAGTTTCGTTGCCGAACCATTGCAAATTGCCATACCCACATCTAGGGTTAGGGTTACGAAAATGAGGTTTTTTACGGTGCCCGGAGAGGCCCGCGCATGGCGCAGTTGGATTCCTGGTCCAAAAGGGAGCAGAAAACGTATGGGGCCCTTTTCGCTCAGGAGTTTCGTTGCCGAGCAATTGTCTAACCCCGACTAGCACCTAGGGTTAGGGTTACGAAAATGAGGTTTTTTACGGTGCCCGGAGAGGCCCGCGCATGGCGCAGTTGGATTCCTGGTCCAAAAGGGAGCAGAAAACGTATGGGGCCCTTTTCGCTCAGGAGTTTTGTTGCCGAACCATTGCAAATTGCCATACCCACATCTAGGGTTAGGGTTACGAAAATGAGGTTTTTTACGGTGCCCGGAGAGGCCCGCGCATGGCGCAGTTGGATTCCTGGTCCAAAAGGGAGCAGAAAACGTATGGGGCCCTTTTCGCTCAGGAGTTTCGTTGCCGAGCAATTGTCTAACCCCGACTAGCACCTAGGGTTAGGGTTACGAAAATGAGTTTTTTTACGGTGCCCGGAGAGGCCCGCGCATGGCGCAGTTGGATTCCTGGTCCAAAAGGGAGCAGAAAACGTATGGGGCCCTTTTCGCTCAGGAGTTTCGTTGCCGAACCATTGCAAATTGCCATACCCACATCTAGGGTTAGGGTTACGAAAATGAGGTTTTTTACGGTGCCCGGAGAGGCCCGCGCATGGCGCAGTTGGATTCCTGGTCCAAAAGGGAGCAGAAAACGTATGGGGCCCTTTTCGCTCAGGAGTTTCGTTGCCGAACCATTGCAAATTGCCATACCCACATCTAGGGTTAGGGTTACGAAAATGAGGTTTTTTACGGTGCCCGGAGAGGCCCGCGCATGGCGCAGTTGGATTCCTGGTCCAAAAGGAAGCAGAAAACGTATGGGGCCCTTTTCGCTCAGGAGTTTCGTTGCCGAACCATTGCAAATTGCCATACCCACATCTAGGGTTAGGGTTACGAAAATGAGGTTTTTTACGGTGCCCGGAGAGGCCCGCGCATGGCGCAGTTGGATTCCTGGTCCAAAAGGGAGCAGAAAACGTATGGGGCCCTTTTCGCTCAGGAGTTTCGTTGCCGAACCATTGCAAATTGCCATACCCACATCTAGGGTTAGGGTTACGAAAATGAGGATTTTTACGGTGCCCGGAGAGGCCCGCGCATGGCGCAGTTGGATTCCTGGTCCAAAAGGGAGCAGAAAACGTATGGGGCCCTTTTCGCTCAGGAGTTTCGTTGCCGAACCATTGCAAATTGCCATACCCACATCTAGGGTTAGGGTTACGAAAATGAGGTTTTTTACGGTGCCCGGAGAGGCCCGCGCATGGCGCAGTTGGATTCCTGGTCCAAAAGGGAGCAGAAAACGTATGGGGCCCTTTTCGCTCAGGAGTTTCGTTGCCGAACCATTGCAAATTGCCATACCCACATCTAGGGTTAGGGTTACGAAAATGAGGTTTTTTACGGTGCCCGGAGAGGCCCGCGCATGGCGCAGTTGGATTCCTGGTCCAAAAGGGAGCAGAAAACGTATGGGGCCCTTTTCGCTCAGGAGTTTCGTTGCCGAACCATTGCAAATTGCCATACCCACATCTAGGGTTAGGGTTACGAAAATGAGTTTTTTTACGGTGCCCGGAGAGGCCCGTGCATGGCGCAGTTGGATTCCTGGTCCAAAAGGGAGCAGAAAACGTATGGGGCCCTTTTCGCTCAGGAGTTTCGTTGCCGAGCAATTGTCTAACCCCGACTAGCACCTAGGGTTAGGGTTACGAAAATGAGTTTTTTTACGGTGCCCGGAGAGGCCCGCGCATGGCGCAGTTGGATTCCTGGTCCAAAAGGGAGCAGAAAACGTATGGGGCCCTTTTCGCTCAGGAGTTTCGTTGCCGAACCATTGCAAATTGCCATACCCACATCTAGGGTTAGGGTTACGAAAATGAGGTTTTTTACGGTGCCCGGAGAGGCCCGCGCATGGCGCAGTTGGATTCCTGGTCCAAAAGGGAGCAGAAAACGTATGGGGCCCTTTTCGCTCAGGAGTTTCGTTGCCGAACCATTGCAAATTGCCATACCCACATCTAGGGTTAGGGTTACGAAAATGAGGTTTTTTACGGTGCCCGGAGAGGCCCGCGCATGGCGCAGTTGGATTCCTGGTCCAAAAGGGAGCAGAAAACGTATGGGGCCCTTTTCGCTCAGGAGTTTCGTAGCCGAACCATTGCAAATTGCCATACCCACATCTAGGGTTAGGGTTACGAAAATGAGGTTTTTTACGGTGCCCGGAGAGGCCCGCGCATGGCGCAGTTGGATTCCTGGTCCAAAAGGGAGCAGAAAACGTATGGGGCCCTTTTCGCTCAGGAGTTTCGTTGCCGAGCAATTGTCTAACCCCGACTAGCACCTAGGGTTAGGGTTACGAAAATGAGTTTTTTTACGGTGCCCGGAGAGGCCCGCGCATGGCGCAGTTGGATTCCTGGTCCAAAAGGGAGCAGAAAACGTATGGGGCCCTTTTCGCTCAGGAGTTTCGTTGCCGAACCATTGCAAATTGCCATACCCACATCTAGGGTTAGGGTTACGAAAATGAGGTTTTTTACGGTGCCCGGAGAGGCCCGCGCATGGCGCAGTTGGATTCCTGGTCCAAAAGGGAGCAGAAAACGTATGGGGCCCTTTTCGCTCAGGAGTTTCGTTGCCGAGCAATTGTCTAACCCCGACTAGCACCTAGGGTTAGGGTTACGAAAATGAGTTTTTTTACGGTGCCCGGAGAGGCCCGCGCATGGCGCAGTTGGATTCCTGGTCCAAAAGGGAGCAGAAAACGTATGGGGCCCTTTTCGCTCAGGAGTTTCGTTGCCGAACCATTGCAAATTGCCATACCCACATCTAGGGTTAGGGTTACGAAAATGAGGTTTTTTACGGTGCCCGGAGAGGCCCGCGCATGGCGCAGTTGGATTCCTGGTCCAAAAGGGAGCAGAAAACGTATGGGGCCCTTTTCGCTCAGGAGTTTCGTTGCCGAACCATTGCAAATTGCCATACCCACATCTAGGGTTAGGGTTACGAAAATGAGGTTTTTTACGGTGCCCGGAGAGGCCCGCGCATGGCGCAGTTGGATTCCTGGTCCAAAAGGGAGCAGAAAACGTATGGGGCCCTTTTCGCTCAGGAGTTTCGTTGCCGAACCATTGCAAATTGCCATACCCACATCTAGGGTTAGGGTTACGAAAATGAGGTTTTTTACGGTGCCCGGAGAGGCCCGCGCATGGCGCAGTTGGATTCCTGGTCCAAAAGGGAGCAGAAAACGTATGGGGCCCTTTTCGCTCAGGAGTTTCGTTGCCGAACCATTGCAAATTGCCATACCCACATCTAGGGTTAGGGTTACGAAAATGAGGTTTTTTACGGTGCCCGGAGAGGCCCGCGCATGGCGCAGTTGGATTCCTGGTCCAAAAGGAGCAGAAAACGTATGGGGCCCTTTTCGCTCAGGAGTTTCGTTGCCGAGCAATTGTCTAACCCCGACTAGCACCTAGGGTTAGGGTTACGAAAATGAGTTTTTTTACGGTGCCCGGAGAGGCCCGCGCATGGCGCAGTTGGATTCCTGGTCCAAAAGGGAGCAGAAAACGTATGGGGCCCTTTTCGCTCAGGAGTTTCGTTGCCGAACCATTGCAAATTGCCATACCCACATCTAGGGTTAGGGTTACGAAAATGAGGTTTTTTACGGTGCCCGGAGAGGCCCGCGCATGGCGCAGTTGGATTCCTGGTCCAAAAGGGAGCAGAAAACGTATGGGGCCCTTTTCGCTCAGGAGTTTCGTTGCCGAACCATTGCAAATTGCCATACCCACATCTAGGGTTAGGGTTACGAAAATGAGGTTTTTTACGGTGCCCGGAGAGGCCCGCGCATGGCGCAGTTGGATTCCTGGTCCAAAAGGGAGCAGAAAACGTATGGGGCCCTTTTCGCTCAGGAGTTTCGTTGCCGAGCAATTGTCTAACCCCGACTAGCACCTAGGGTTAGGGTTACGAAAATTAGTTTTTTTACGGTGCCCGGAGAGGCCCGCGCATGGCGCAGTTGGATTCCTGGTCCAAAAGGGAGCAGAAAACGTATGGGGCCCTTTTCGCTCAGGAGTTTCGTTGCCGAACCATTGCAAATTGCCATACCCACATCTAGGGTTAGGGTTACGAAAATGAGGTTTTTTACGGTGCCCGGAGAGGCCCGCGCATGGCGCAGTTGGATTCCTGGTCCAAAAGGGAGCAGAAAACGTATGGGGCCCTTTTCGCTCAGGAGTTTCGTTGCCGAGCAATTGTCTAACCCCGACTAGCACCTAGGGTTAGGGTTACGAAAATGAGTTTTTTTACGGTGCCCGGAGAGGCCCGCGCATGGCGCAGTTGGATTCCTGGTCCAAAAGGGAGCAGAAAACGTATGGGGCCCTTTTCGCTCAGGAGTTTCGTTGCCGAACCATTGCAAATTGCCATACCCACATCTAGGGTTAGGGTTACGAAAATGAGGTTTTTTACGGTGCCCGGAGAGGCCCGCGCATGGCGCAGTTGGATTCCTGGTCCAAAAGGGAGCAGAAAACGTATGGGGCCCTTTTCGCTCAGGAGTTTCGTTGCCGAACCATTGCAAATTGCCATACCCACATCTAGGGTTAGGGTTACGAAAATGAGTTTTTTTACGGTGCCCGGAGAGGCCCGTGCATGGCGCAGTTGGATTCCTGGTCCAAAAGGGAGCAGAAAACGTATGGGGCCCTTTTCGCTCAGGAGTTTCGTTGCCGAGCAATTGCAAATTGCCATACCCACATCTAGGGTTAGGGTTACGAAAATGAGGTTTTTTACGGTGCCCGGAGAGGCCCGCGCATGGCGCAGTTGGATTCCTGGTCCAAAAGGGAGCAGAAAACGTATGGGGCCCTTTTCGCTCAGGAGTTTCGTTGCCGAACCATTGCAAATTGCCATACCCACATCTAGGGTTAGGGTTACGAAAATGAGGTTTTTTACGGTGCCCGGAGAGGCCCGCGCATGGCGCAGTTGGATTCCTGGTCCAAAAGGGAGCAGAAAACGTATGGGGCCCTTTTCGCTCAGGAGTTTCGTTGCCGAGCAATTGTCTAACCCCGACTAGCACCTAGGGTTAGGGTTACGAAAATGAGGTTTTTTACGGTGCCCGGAGAGGCCCGCGCATGGCGCAGTTGGATTCCTGGTCCAAAAGGGAGCAGAAAACGTATGGGGCCCTTTTCGCTCAGGAGTTTTGTTGCCGAACCATTGCAAATTGCCATACCCACATCTAGGGTTAGGGTTACGAAAATGAGGTTTTTTACGGTGCCCGGAGAGGCCCGCGCATGGCGCAGTTGGATTCCTGGTCCAAAAGGGAGCAGAAAACGTATGGGGCCCTTTTCGCTCAGGAGTTTCGTTGCCGAGCAATTGTCTAACCCCGACTAGCACCTAGGGTTAGGGTTACGAAAATGAGTTTTTTTACGGTGCCCGGAGAGGCCCGCGCATGGCGCAGTTGGATTCCTGGTCCAAAAGGGAGCAGAAAACGTATGGGGCCCTTTTCGCTCAGGAGTTTCGTTGCCGAACCATTGCAAATTGCCATACCCACATCTAGGGTTAGGGTTACGAAAATGAGGTTTTTTACGGTGCCCGGAGAGGCCCGCGCATGGCGCAGTTGGATTCCTGGTCCAAAAGGGAGCAGAAAACGTATGGGGCCCTTTTCGCTCAGGAGTTTCGTTGCCGAACCATTGCAAATTGCCATACCCACATCTAGGGTTAGGGTTACGAAAATGAGGTTTTTTACGGTGCCCGGAGAGGCCCGCGCATGGCGCAGTTGGATTCCTGGTCCAAAAGGAAGCAGAAAACGTATGGGGCCCTTTTCGCTCAGGAGTTTCGTTGCCGAACCATTGCAAATTGCCATACCCACATCTAGGGTTAGGGTTACGAAAATGAGGTTTTTTACGGTGCCCGGAGAGGCCCGCGCATGGCGCAGTTGGATTCCTGGTCCAAAAGGGAGCAGAAAACGTATGGGGCCCTTTTCGCTCAGGAGTTTCGTTGCCGAGCAATTGTCTAACCCCGACTAGCACCTAGGGTTAGGGTTACGAAAATGAGTTTTTTTACGGTGCCCGGAGAGGCCCGCGCATGGCGCAATTGGATTCCTGGTCCAAAAGGGAGCAGAAAACGTATGGGGCCCTTTTCGCTCAGGAGTTTCGTTGCCGAACCATTGCAAATTGCCATACCCACATCTAGGGTTAGGGTTACGAAAATGAGGTTTTTTACGGTGCCCGGAGAGGCCCGCGCATGGCGCAGTTGGATTCCTGGTCCAAAAGGGAGCAGAAAACGTATGGGGCCCTTTTCGCTCAGGAGTTTCGTTGCCGAACCATTGCAAATTGCCATACCCACATCTAGGGTTAGGGTTACGAAAATGAGGATTTTTACGGTGCCCGGAGAGGCCCGCGCATGGCGCAGTTGGATTCCTGGTCCAAAAGGGAGCAGAAAACGTATGGGGCCCTTTTCGCTCAGGAGTTTCGTTGCCGAACCATTGCAAATTGCCATACCCACATCTAGGGTTAGGGTTACGAAAATGAGGTTTTTTACGGTGCCCGGAGAGGCCCGCGCATGGCGCAGTTGGATTCCTGGTCCAAAAGGGAGCAGAAAACGTATGGGGCCCTTTTCGCTCAGGAGTTTCGTTGCCGAACCATTGCAAATTGCCATACCCACATCTAGGGTTAGGGTTACGAAAATGAGGTTTTTTACGGTGCCCGGAGAGGCCCGCGCATGGCGCAGTTGGATTCCTGGTCCAAAAGGGAGCAGAAAACGTATGGGGCCCTTTTCGCTCAGGAGTTTCGTTGCCGAACCATTGCAAATTGCCATACCCACATCTAGGGTTAGGGTTACGAAAATGAGTTTTTTTACGGTGCCCGGAGAGGCCCGTGCATGGCGCAGTTGGATTCCTGGTCCAAAAGGGAGCAGAAAACGTATGGGGCCCTTTTCGCTCAGGAGTTTCGTTGCCGAGCAATTGTCTAACCCCGACTAGCACCTAGGGTTAGGGTTACGAAAATGAGTTTTTTTACGGTGCCCGGAGAGGCCCGCGCATGGCGCAGTTGGATTCCTGGTCCAAAAGGGAGCAGAAAACGTATGGGGCCCTTTTCGCTCAGGAGTTTCGTTGCCGAACCATTGCAAATTGCCATACCCACATCTAGGGTTAGGGTTACGAAAATGAGGTTTTTTACGGTGCCCGGAGAGGCCCGCGCATGGCGCAGTTGGATTCCTGGTCCAAAAGGGAGCAGAAAACGTATGGGGCCCTTTTCGCTCAGGAGTTTCGTTGCCGAACCATTGCAAATTGCCATACCCACATCTAGGGTTAGGGTTACGAAAATGAGGTTTTTTACGGTGCCCGGAGAGGCCCGCGCATGGCGCAGTTGGATTCCTGGTCCAAAAGGGAGCAGAAAACGTATGGGGCCCTTTTCGCTCAGGAGTTTCGTAGCCGAACCATTGCAAATTGCCATACCCACATCTAGGGTTAGGGTTACGAAAATGAGGTTTTTTACGGTGCCCGGAGAGGCCCGCGCATGGCGCAGTTGGATTCCTGGTCCAAAAGGGAGCAGAAAACGTATGGGGCCCTTTTCGCTCAGGAGTTTCGTTGCCGAGCAATTGTCTAACCCCGACTAGCACCTAGGGTTAGGGTTACGAAAATGAGTTTTTTTACGGTGCCCGGAGAGGCCCGCGCATGGCGCAGTTGGATTCCTGGTCCAAAAGGGAGCAGAAAACGTATGGGGCCCTTTTCGCTCAGGAGTTTCGTTGCCGAACCATTGCAAATTGCCATACCCACATCTAGGGTTAGGGTTACGAAAATGAGGTTTTTTACGGTGCCCGGAGAGGCCCGCGCATGGCGCAGTTGGATTCCTGGTCCAAAAGGGAGCAGAAAACGTATGGGGCCCTTTTCGCTCAGGAGTTTCGTTGCCGAGCAATTGTCTAACCCCGACTAGCACCTAGGGTTAGGGTTACGAAAATGAGTTTTTTACGGTGCCCGGAGAGGCCCGCGCATGGCGCAGTTGGATTCCTGGTCCAAAAGGGAGCAGAAAACGTATGGGGCCCTTTTCGCTCAGGAGTTTCGTTGCCGAACCATTGCAAATTGCCATACCCACATCTAGGGTTAGGGTTACGAAAATGAGGTTTTTTACGGTGCCCGGAGAGGCCCGCGCATGGCGCAGTTGGATTCCTGGTCCAAAAGGGAGCAGAAAAACGTATGGGGCCCTTTTCGCTCAGGAGTTTCGTTGCCGAACCATTGCAAATTGCCATACCCACATCTAGGGTTAGGGTTACGAAAATGAGGTTTTTTTACGGTGCCCGGAGAGGCCCGCGCATGGCGCAGTTGGATTCCTGGTCCAAAAGGGAGCAGAAAACGTATGGGGCCCTTTTCGCTCAGGAGTTTCGTTGCCGAACCATTGCAAATTGCCATACCCACATCTAGGGTTAGGGTTACGAAAATGAGGTTTTTTACGGTGCCCGGAGAGGCCCGCGCATGGCGCAGTTGGATTCCTGGTCCAAAAGGGAGCAGAAAACGTATGGGGCCCTTTTCGCTCAGGAGTTTCGTTGCCGAACCATTGCAAATTGCCATACCCACATCTAGGGTTAGGGTTACGAAAATGAGGTTTTTTACGGTGCCCGGAGAGGCCCGCGCATGGCGCAGTTGGATTCCTGGTCCAAAAAGGAGCAGAAAACGTATGGGGCCCTTTTCGCTCAGGAGTTTCGTTGCCGAGCAATTGTCTAACCCCGACTAGCACCTAGGGTTAGGGTTACGAAAATGAGTTTTTTTACGGTGCCCGGAGAGGCCCGCGCATGGCGCAGTTGGATTCCTGGTCCAAAAGGGAGCAGAAAACGTATGGGGCCCTTTTCGCTCAGGAGTTTCGTTGCCGAACCATTGCAAATTGCCATACCCACATCTAGGGTTAGGGTTACGAAAATGAGGTTTTTTACGGTGCCCGGAGAGGCCCGCGCATGGCGCAGTTGGATTCCTGGTCCAAAAGGGAGCAGAAAACGTATGGGGCCCTTTTCGCTCAGGAGTTTCGTTGCCGAACCATTGCAAATTGCCATACCCACATCTAGGGTTAGGGTTACGAAAATGAGGTTTTTTACGGTGCCCGGAGAGGCCCGCGCATGGCGCAGTTGGATTCCTGGTCCAAAAGGGAGCAGAAAACGTATGGGGCCCTTTTCGCTCAGGAGTTTCGTTGCCGAGCAATTGTCTAACCCCGACTAGCACCTAGGGTTAGGGTTACGAAAATTAGTTTTTTTACGGTGCCCGGAGAGGCCCGCGCATGGCGCAGTTGGATTCCTGGTCCAAAAGGGAGCAGAAAACGTATGGGGCCCTTTTCGCTCAGGAGTTTCGTTGCCGAACCATTGCAAATTGCCATACCCACATCTAGGGTTAGGGTTACGAAAATGAGGTTTTTTACGGTGCCCGGAGAGGCCCGCGCATGGCGCAGTTGGATTCCTGGTCCAAAAGGGAGCAGAAAACGTATGGGGCCCTTTTCGCTCAGGAGTTTCGTTGCCGAGCAATTGTCTAACCCCGACTAGCACCTAGGGTTAGGGTTACGAAAATGAGTTTTTTTTACGGTGCCCGGAGAGGCCCGCGCATGGCGCAGTTGGATTCCTGGTCCAAAAGGGAGCAGAAAACGTATGGGGCCCTTTTCGCTCAGGAGTTTCGTTGCCGAACCATTGCAAATTGCCATACCCACATCTAGGGTTAGGGTTACGAAAATGAGGTTTTTTACGGTGCCCGGAGAGGCCCGCGCATGGCGCAGTTGGATTCCTGGTCCAAAAGGGAGCAGAAAACGTATGGGGCCCTTTTCGCTCAGGAGTTTCGTTGCCGAACCATTGCAAATTGCCATACCCACATCTAGGGTTAGGGTTACGAAAATGAGTTTTTTTACGGTGCCCGGAGAGGCCCGTGCATGGCGCAGTTGGATTCCTGGTCCAAAAGGGAGCAGAAAACGTATGGGGCCCTTTTCGCTCAGGAGTTTCGTTGCCGAGCAATTGCAAATTGCCATACCCACATCTAGGGTTAGGGTTACGAAAATGAGGTTTTTTTACGGTGCCCGGAGAGGCCCGCGCATGGCGCAGTTGGATTCCTGGTCCAAAAGGGAGCAGAAAACGTATGGGGCCCTTTTCGCTCAGGAGTTTCGTTGCCGAACCATTGCAAATTGCCATACCCACATCTAGGGTTAGGGTTACGAAAATGAGGTTTTTTACGGTGCCCGGAGAGGCCCGCGCATGGCGCAGTTGGATTCCTGGTCCAAAAGGGAGCAGAAAACGTATGGGGCCCTTTTCGCTCAGGAGTTTCGTTGCCGAGCAATTGTCTAACCCCGACTAGCACCTAGGGTTAGGGTTACGAAAATGAGGTTTTTTACGGTGCCCGGAGAGGCCCGCGCATGGCGCAGTTGGATTCCTGGTCCAAAAGGGAGCAGAAAACGTATGGGGCCCTTTTCGCTCAGGAGTTTTGTTGCCGAACCATTGCAAATTGCCATACCCACATCTAGGGTTAGGGTTACGAAAATGAGGTTTTTTACGGTGCCCGGAGAGGCCCGCGCATGGCGCAGTTGGATTCCTGGTCCAAAAGGGAGCAGAAAACGTATGGGGCCCTTTTCGCTCAGGAGTTTCGTTGCCGAGCAATTGTCTAACCCCGACTAGCACCTAGGGTTAGGGTTACGAAAATGAGTTTTTTTACGGTGCCCGGAGAGGCCCGCGCATGGCGCAGTTGGATTCCTGGTCCAAAAGGGAGCAGAAAACGTATGGGGCCCTTTTCGCTCAGGAGTTTCGTTGCCGAACCATTGCAAATTGCCATACCCACATCTAGGGTTAGGGTGAAAATGAGGTTTTTTACGGTGCCCGGAGAGGCCCGCGCATGGCGCAGTTGGATTCCTGGTCCAAAAGGGAGCAGAAAACGTATGGGGCCCTTTTCGCTCAGGAGTTTCGTTGCCGAACCATTGCAAATTGCCATACCCACATCTAGGGTTAGGGTTACGAAAATGAGGTTTTTTACGGTGCCCGGAGAGGCCCGCGCATGGCGCAGTTGGATTCCTGGTCCAAAAGGAAGCAGAAAACGTATGGGGCCCTTTTCGCTCAGGAGTTTCGTTGCCGAACCATTGCAAATTGCCATACCCACATCTAGGGTTAGGGTTACGAAAATGAGGTTTTTTACGGTGCCCGGAGAGGCCCGCGCATGGCGCAGTTGGATTCCTGGTCCAAAAGGGAGCAGAAAACGTATGGGGCCCTTTTCGCTCAGGAGTTTCGTTGCCGAGCAATTGTCTAACCCCGACTAGCACCTAGGGTTAGGGTTACGAAAATGAGTTTTTTTACGGTGCCCGGAGAGGCCCGCGCATGGCGCAATTGGATTCCTGGTCCAAAAGGGAGCAGAAAACGTATGGGGCCCTTTTCGCTCAGGAGTTTCGTTGCCGAACCATTGCAAATTGCCATACCCACATCTAGGGTTAGGGTTACGAAAATGAGGTTTTTTACGGTGCCCGGAGAGGCCCGCGCATGGCGCAGTTGGATTCCTGGTCCAAAAGGGAGCAGAAAACGTATGGGGCCCTTTTCGCTCAGGAGTTTCGTTGCCGAACCATTGCAAATTGCCATACCCACATCTAGGGTTAGGGTTACGAAAATGAGGATTTTTACGGTGCCCGGAGAGGCCCGCGCATGGCGCAGTTGGATTCCTGGTCCAAAAGGGAGCAGAAAACGTATGGGGCCCTTTTCGCTCAGGAGTTTCGTTGCCGAACCATTGCAAATTGCCATACCCACATCTAGGGTTAGGGTTACGAAAATGAGGTTTTTTACGGTGCCCGGAGAGGCCCGCGCATGGCGCAGTTGGATTCCTGGTCCAAAAGGGAGCAGAAAACGTATGGGGCCCTTTTCGCTCAGGAGTTTCGTTGCCGAACCATTGCAAATTGCCATACCCACATCTAGGGTTAGGGTTACGAAAATGAGGTTTTTTACGGTGCCCGGAGAGGCCCGCGCATGGCGCAGTTGGATTCCTGGTCCAAAAGGGAGCAGAAAACGTATGGGGCCCTTTTCGCTCAGGAGTTTCGTTGCCGAACCATTGCAAATTGCCATACCCACATCTAGGGTTAGGGTTACGAAAATGAGTTTTTTTACGGTGCCCGGAGAGGCCCGTGCATGGCGCAGTTGGATTCCTGGTCCAAAAGGGAGCAGAAAACGTATGGGGCCCTTTTCGCTCAGGAGTTTCGTTGCCGAGCAATTGTCTAACCCCGACTAGCACCTAGGGTTAGGGTTACGAAAATGAGTTTTTTTACGGTGCCCGGAGAGGCCCGCGCATGGCGCAGTTGGATTCCTGGTCCAAAAGGGAGCAGAAAACGTATGGGGCCCTTTTCGCTCAGGAGTTTCGTTGCCGAACCATTGCAAATTGCCATACCCACATCTAGGGTTAGGGTTACGAAAATGAGGTTTTTTACGGTGCCCGGAGAGGCCCGCGCATGGCGCAGTTGGATTCCTGGTCCAAAAGGGAGCAGAAAACGTATGGGGCCCTTTTCGCTCAGGAGTTTCGTTGCCGAACCATTGCAAATTGCCATACCCACATCTAGGGTTAGGGTTACGAAAATGAGGTTTTTTACGGTGCCCGGAGAGGCCCGCGCATGGCGCAGTTGGATTCCTGGTCCAAAAGGGAGCAGAAAACGTATGGGGCCCTTTTCGCTCAGGAGTTTCGTAGCCGAACCATTGCAAATTGCCATACCCACATCTAGGGTTAGGGTTACGAAAATGAGGTTTTTTACGGTGCCCGGAGAGGCCCGCGCATGGCGCAGTTGGATTCCTGGTCCAAAAGGGAGCAGAAAACGTATGGGGCCCTTTTCGCTCAGGAGTTTCGTTGCCGAGCAATTGTCTAACCCCGACTAGCACCTAGGGTTAGGGTTACGAAAATTAGTTTTTTTACGGTGCCCGGAGAGGCCCGCGCATGGCGCAGTTGGATTCCTGGTCCAAAAGGGAGCAGAAAACGTATGGGGCCCTTTTCGCTCAGGAGTTTCGTTGCCGAACCATTGCAAATTGCCATACCCACATCTAGGGTTAGGGTTACGAAAATGAGGTTTTTTACGGTGCCCGGAGAGGCCCGCGCATGGCGCAGTTGGATTCCTGGTCCAAAAGGGAGCAGAAAACGTATGGGGCCCTTTTCGCTCAGGAGTTTCGTTGCCGAGCAATTGTCTAACCCCGACTAGCACCTAGGGTTAGGGTTACGAAAATGAGTTTTTTTACGGTGCCCGGAGAGGCCCGCGCATGGCGCAGTTGGATTCCTGGTCCAAAAGGGAGCAGAAAACGTATGGGGCCCTTTTCGCTCAGGAGTTTCGTTGCCGAACCATTGCAAATTGCCATACCCACATCTAGGGTTAGGGTTACGAAAATGAGGTTTTTTACGGTGCCCGGAGAGGCCCGCGCATGGCGCAGTTGGATTCCTGGTCCAAAAGGGAGCAGAAAACGTATGGGGCCCTTTTCGCTCAGGAGTTTCGTTGCCGAACCATTGCAAATTGCCATACCCACATCTAGGGTTAGGGTTACGAAAATGAGGTTTTTTACGGTGCCCGGAGAGGCCCGCGCATGGCGCAGTTGGATTCCTGGTCCAAAAGGGAGCAGAAAACGTATGGGGCCCTTTTCGCTCAGGAGTTTCGTTGCCGAACCATTGCAAATTGCCATACCCACATCTAGGGTTAGGGTTACGAAAATGAGTTTTTTTACGGTGCCCGGAGAGGCCCGCGCATGGCGCAGTTGGATTCCTGGTCCAAAAGGGAGCAGAAAACGTATGGGGCCCTTTTCGCTCAGGAGTTTCGTTGCCGAACCATTGCAAATTGCCATACCCACATCTAGGGTTAGGGTTACGAAAATGAGGTTTTTTACGGTGCCCGGA
Organism: Poromitra crassiceps; assembly: GCF_964638095.1. Lineage (NCBI taxonomy): Eukaryota > Metazoa > Chordata > Actinopteri > Beryciformes > Melamphaidae > Poromitra > Poromitra crassiceps. The sequence goes on along the minus strand of NW_028151625.1, from coordinate 1,875 downwards.
GAGGCCCGCGCATGGCGCAGTTGGATTCCTGGTCCAAAAAGGAGCAGAAAACGTATGGGGCCCTTTTCGCTCAGGAGTTTCGTTGCCGAGCAATTGTCTAACCCCGACTAGCACCTAGGGTTAGGGTTACGAAAATGAGTTTTTTTACGGTGCCCGGAGAGGCCCGCGCATGGCGCAGTTGGATTCCTGGTCCAAAAGGGAGCAGAAAACGTATGGGGCCCTTTTCGCTCAGGAGTTTCGTTGCCGAACCATTGCAAATTGCCATACCCACATCTAGGGTTAGGGTTACGAAAATGAGGTTTTTTACGGTGCCCGGAGAGGCCCGCGCATGGCGCAGTTGGATTCCTGGTCCAAAAGGGAGCAGAAAACGTATGGGGCCCTTTTCGCTCAGGAGTTTCGTTGCCGAACCATTGCAAATTGCCATACCCACATCTAGGGTTAGGGTTACGAAAATGAGGTTTTTTACGGTGCCCGGAGAGGCCCGCGCATGGCGCAGTTGGATTCCTGGTCCAAAAGGGAGCAGAAAACGTATGGGGCCCTTTTCGCTCAGGAGTTTCGTTGCCGAACCATTGCAAATTGCCATACCCACATCTAGGGTTAGGGTTACGAAAATGAGGTTTTTTACGGTGCCCGGAGAGGCCCGCGCATGGCGCAGTTGGATTCCTGGTCCAAAAGGGAGCAGAAAACGTATGGGGCCCTTTTCGCTCAGGAGTTTCGTTGCCGAACCATTGCAAATTGCCATACCCACATCTAGGGTTAGGGTTACGAAAATGAGGTTTTTTACGGTGCCCGGAGAGGCCCGCGCATGGCGCAGTTGGATTCCTGGTCCAAAAGGGAGCAGAAAACGTATGGGGCCCTTTTCGCTCAGGAGTTTCGTTGCCGAGCAATTGTCTAACCCCGACTAGCACCTAGGGTTAGGGTTACGAAAATGAGGTTTTTTACGGTGCCCGGAGAGGCCCGCGCATGGCGCAGTTGGATTCCTGGTCCAAAAGGGAGCAGAAAACGTATGAGGCCCTTTTCGCTCAGGAGTTTTGTTGCCGAACCATTGCAAATTGCCATACCCACATCTAGGGTTAGGGTTACGAAAATGAGGTTTTTTACGGTGCCCGGAGAGGCCCGCGCATGGCGCAGTTGGATTCCTGGTCCAAAAGGGAGCAGAAAACGTATGGGGCCCTTTTCGCTCAGGAGTTTCGTTGCCGAGCAATTGTCTAACCCCGACTAGCACCTAGGGTTAGGGTTACGAAAATGAGTTTTTTTACGGTGCCCGGAGAGGCCCGCGCATGGCGCAGTTGGATTCCTGGTCCAAAAGGGAGCAGAAAACGTATGGGGCCCTTTTCGCTCAGGAGTTTCGTTGCCGAACCATTGCAAATTGCCATACCCACATCTAGGGTTAGGGTTACGAAAATGAGGTTTTTTACGGTGCCCGGAGAGGCCCGCGCATGGCGCAGTTGGATTCCTGGTCCAAAAGGGAGCAGAAAACGTATGGGGCCCTTTTCGCTCAGGAGTTTCGTTGCCGAACCATTGCAAATTGCCATACCCACATCTAGGGTTAGGGTTACGAAAATGAGGTTTTTTACGGTGCCCGGAGAGGCCCGCGCATGGCGCAGTTGGATTCCTGGTCCAAAAGGAAGCAGAAAACGTATGGGGCCCTTTTCGCTCAGGAGTTTCGTTGCCGAACCATTGCAAATTGCCATACCCACATCTAGGGTTAGGGTTACGAAAATGAGGTTTTTTACGGTGCCCGGAGAGGCCCGCGCATGGCGCAGTTGGATTCCTGGTCCAAAAGGGAGCAGAAAACGTATGGGGCCCTTTTCGCTCAGGAGTTTCGTTGCCGAGCAATTGTCTAACCCCGACTAGCACCTAGGGTTAGGGTTA